>NC_133326.1:9844694-10092864 GCF_042186555.1 Aquarana catesbeiana | reverse complement strand
GAAAGAGAGAAAGAGATGAGAAAGAGAGAAAGAGAGAGAGATGAGAAAGAGAGAGATGAGAAAGAGAGAGATGAGAAAGAGAGAGATGAGAAAGAGAGAGATGAGAAAGAGAGAGATGAGAAAGAGAGAGATGAGAAAGAGAGAGATGAGAAAGAGAGAGATGAGAAAGAGAGAGATGAGAAGAGAGAGATGAGAAAGAGAGAGAGAGATGAGAGAGAGAGATGAGAAAGAGAGAGAGAGAGATGAGAAAGAGAGAGAGAGATGAGAAAGAGAGAGAGAGATGAGAAAGAGAGAGAGAGATGAGAAAGGGAGAGGGAGATGAGAAAGGGAGAGGGAGATGAGAAAGGGAGAGGGAGATGAGAAAGGGAGAGGGAGATGAGAAAGGGAGAGGGAGATGAGAAAGGGAGAGGGAGATGAGAAAGGGAGAGGGAGATGAGAAAGGGAGAGGGAGATGAGAAAGGGAGAGGGAGATGAGAAAGGGAGAGGGAGATGAGAAAGGGAGAGGGAGATGAGAAAGGGAGAGGGAGATGAGAAAGGAGAGGGAGATGAGAAAGGGAGAGGAGATGAGAAAGGGAGGGAGGGGAGATGAGAAAGGGAGAGGGAGATGAGAGAGGGAGATGAGAGAGGGAGATGAGAGAGGGAGAGGGAGATGAGAGAGGGAGATGAGAGAGGGAGATGAGAGAGGGAGAGGGAGATGAGAGAGGGAGATGAGAGAGGGAGATGAGAGAGGGAGATGAGAGAGGGAGATGAGAGAGGGGAGATGAGAGAGGGAGATGAGAGAGGGAGATGAGAGAGGAGATGAGAGAGGGAGATGAGAGAGGGAGATGAGAGAGGGAGATGAGAGAGGGAGAGGGAGAGGGAGATGATCCGAGACTCACATTTCAGTAGAGAACTTGCCACTCATGTAAACACTTGTGAGCGCAGTACTGCGCTGTCCCTAGGACCTCTGTGGGAAGAAGAAGCACGATACTGCCCAATCCCATCCACAGCATCACGTTCTTTGCTGTCGTCAGTTCCGGTATCTCCGCCATTTGCGTTCCACGCTGGCTCGGTCGCGGGTCGACGCCTTCCCCCCTCCGCTCCGATGCAGGCAACCTCACCATCAGGCCACAATACTGATGCCAGCATCCCGGGGACACCATTGATCGCTGCACGCTTTTTACCTCCTCAAATGTAACAATTCTTATTTTAACCCTATAAGAATTGTTCAAATCCGGGATTAAGATAAGATAACGATTCTCCGCGATCAATCGTGCAGCTCTAGTACAAAACAGGTATCAGTGCAACGCTAAGGACAAACCAAGTCCTTGGTGACCCAAACTGAGACTTGTAGTTCCACAACACCTTAAAAAGTCAAAAAAAATTATAGAAAAAAACAAAAAAAAAAACAAACAAACTAGAAATGCACTGGCTGACCTGCAATTTAGGTCATAAAGACGGATGTAAAAGATGTGCAGTATATAAATCGCACGGCAGAATACCGCAAGGTACGGAGCAGAGAAGTGCGACTCCAAATCATCACCCCGTTCCTGAGGCAGAGAGAGGGCGAAGCAAGACCGATACCCAGACCCCCCCTCCCCCCCACCTCCTGCTGGGACTTGTAGCTCCAGGACAGCCAGTGATGACAGGGAGAAGCCAGCAAGCCCCGCCCACTTCCAGGTGATGTCATCAGAGGTCATGCTGTGCAATGTTTACCAACAAACTATGGAGGAGAATTACAAATTCCCAGACACAACGGGGGTTATTTACTAAAGGCAAATCCACTTTGCACTACAAAGTGCAAACTACAAGTGCAAAGTGCACTTGAAATTGCACTAGGAAGTGCAATTGCTGGAGATCTGAGGGGGACATGCAAGTAAAATAAAAAACAGCATTTTAGCTTGTACATGATTGGATGATAAAATCAGCAGAGCTTCCCCTCATATCTACAGCGACTGCACCACCAAGTGAACTTGCAGTGCAGAGTGGATTGGCCTTTAGTAAATCAACCCCCGATCGTATCTCCTGACCAACAACCCGACTTCCTCCTGGGACTTGTAGTTCTACAATAGCTTAAAGCGGTACCTTCAGTCATTTTTTCCATCTATTAAAGCGGAGTTCCACCCAAAAAACAAAAGACCCCCTTCTCCACCCCTCGTTTTTGGATATTTAAAAAAAACAAAAAAAAAAAAAAAAAAACCATTGTTTTCTTTCTCTAGCACCTTTTTTTGAAGTACTTTCCTATCCAGCCGGGAATTTTTGTTTATTATTATTATTATTATTGCATTTTAGTGTAAATATGAGATCCGAGGTCTTTTTTGACTTCGCCTATGGAGATTTTTAAGGGTAAAAGTTTGTCGCCATTCCACGAGTTTGCGCAATTTTAAAGCGTGACATGTTAGGTATCAATTTACTCGGTGTAACATCATCTTTTCACAATATTTAAAAAAAAAAAAATTGGGCTAACTTTACTGTTGTCTTATTTTTTAACTCAAAGTGTATTCCCCCCCCCCCCCCCAAAAAAAAAGTGCGCTTGTAAGACTGCTGCGCAAATACGGCGTGACCGAAAGTATTGCAACGACCGCCATTTAATTCTCTAGGGTGTTAGAAAATTAATATATTAATATATATATATATATATAATTTTTTCTCTATCAAAAAAAAAGTTTTTAACCGGTAAACACCAAATCTCAGAAAGGAGGTTCAGTCCTTAAAGCGGAGTTCCGACTAAAAAAAAAAAATGTAAAAAGTCAGCAGCTACTGACTTTTAATAATCGGACACTTACCTGTCCCGGGGTCCAGCGATGTGGGGGGAGGGGGGCGGGGTGGAGACGAAGAAGCCCCGCTCCCCTCCCCCTCCTCTCTGCGGTGCCGGCATTGTCACTATGTTTGCTTCACAGCCAGGCACACATGCATATGTGAGCCACGCCGTGATTGGCCGGGCAATCTTCTGGGACCTGTGACGTGTCCCAGAAGATTGCAGGGAGGGGAGGTGAACTGACTTCCGGCACCCTGGAAGGAGGTGGGAGATGGATCACACTAAAAAAAAAAAAAAGAAGAAGAAGAGGGTATCTGCTGCTCCCCCTTACCCCCCCCCCCCCAAAAAAAATGACATGCCAAATGTGGCATGTCAGGGGGGGTCACCTTCCCTTAAAGCAGAAGTTTCATGTTTGGGTGGAGCTCCGCTTTAAGCTGGTCATACATGTATTGAACTTCAGCCGGCTCAGCAAGGACCAGATGAATTTTGATCCATGTGTGGGGGCAGGGTGGTTGTACAGAAGACGATTTACCGATCGACTTCTGTACAACTGGCCTGTCGGATCTTTGCCGGTTGATCAGCGTCAGCGGCTAAAGCCGGCAGCATCGATCGGGGTGTTCTGATGGTGCAGAAGTCTCCCTGCTGTCACAATACAATAGCTCAGCGGGGAGGAGTCCCCCCATCCACGTCTAGTGTATGGATGGGGGAAAATCAAGTCTAACCCCCCCCCCAGTTACCATAAAGAGAAGCCAGCATGTCCCGCCCACTTCCAGGTGATGTCACACTGTGCAATATTTCCCTACAAAGCTATTGAGGGGAGACGGACGATTCCCGGAGTCAGAGCCCAGGCACAACGAACCTCCGGGGGTCACCTGTAGTAGGGGGGGGGGGGGGGGGGGGGGGACCAACTGACCCCTCCCACTTCCTCCTGGGACCCTTACCATAGAGAGAAGCCTGCATGTCCCGCCCACTTCTAGGTGATGTCATGCTGTGCAATGTTTACCAACAAACGAAAGGAAGAAGAGAATCCCGACACCCCCCCTCCCCCCCCCCATCTGTACGGGACAATCTCTGTCTCCGCCACGCCCTGCTGGGACTTGTAGTTCTACAACCAGCAGTTACTAGACTGGAAAGTCAACATGTTCCAATCCACTTCCAATGTAAAATATATATATATATATATATATATATATATAATATATATACACACACACACACACTATGTATCCACATACAGGACAACTCTGCAGCAGTTCAAACAAACTATAGCGCACCTGATCCACCTGCACTCCAGATCAGGGCCATGCTGAGACTTGTAGTACCCCGGCAAGTAAACAGATGTGTTTGTAATCATCGGATGTGTATTTATACAACGATCACCTCTACCAGCAAGAACAGCTCCATCCTGGAGGGCCATGCTGAGACTTGTAGTGCCCCCAGCCAATACATAGGACACAGTATATACAATGTATTCAATCATCATCTGTACACAGCAAGAACAAGGGGGGGGGGGTGCTCCCATTGCAGTAAGTAGGGGGAAGGGTCAGTTATGGGACTTGTAGTCCCCCCAAATCAAAGGGTTGTGAAGGATCCCCTGATATGTACCTGGGAGGGGATGCTGGGACTTGTAGCCGCCCCCCATCAGTGATCAGCTTCCATTGCAGTAAGTAGGGGTGAATTATGGGACTTGTAGTCCCTTCAAATCAAGGTGATATGTAAGGGGGAGGGGTCACCTGATGTTTACCTGGGACTTGTAGCCCCCCATCAGTCAGTGTTATGAGAGGGGGAGGGGGGGGTCACCTGTCAGCCCCCCATTCTCCTGTACCCCCCTATTCTCTCTCCCCTCCCCCATTCTCCTGTACCCCCTATTCTCTCTCCCCTCCCCCATTCTCCTGTACCCCCCTATTCTCTCTCCCCTCCCCCATTCTCCTGTACCCCCTATTCTCTCTCCCCTCCCCCATACTCCTGTACCCCCCTATTCTCTCTCCCCTCCCCCATTCTCCCGTACTCCTTGTCTCCCCCAATTCTCCCGTACCCCCCTATTCTCTCTGTCCCCTCCCCCATACTCCTCTAACCCTTCTCTCCCTCCATTTTCCTGTACCCCCTATTCTCTCTCCCCTCCCCCATTCCCCTGTACCCCCCTAGTCTCTCTCCCCTCCCCCATACCCCCCTATTCTCTCTCCCCTCCCCCTGTAGTACTGTACCCCCTATTCTCTCTCCCCTCCCCCATTCTCCTGTACCCCCCTATTCTCTCTACCCTCCCCCATTCCCCTGTACCCCTTCTCTCCCCCCATTCCTCTCTACCCCCTCTTCTCTCCCCCCTCCCCCATTCCCCTGTACCCCCCTATTCTCTCTCCCCTCCCCCCTCCATACACTGGGAGCCCCCCATTCCCCTCCCCCTCTAAGTTCTATGTGGTGGGGGGAGGGGGGGGTGTTGTTGATCTCCGGAGGTATTCCGGTGTAGATCCCCCCCGGTGTCCCCCGTTCTCCCCTCCCCCCCGGAGGCCTCTCCCTCCTCCTCGGTGTGGATTTTTTCCCTCCTCGGGGACGGATCGGTACCTGCGGTGTCCCGGCGATGTCCGGGGTGGGTGTCGGAGGGCCGGCGGTGCCTGGCCGAGCTCCTCTCCGTCCTCCCGGGGTCGGTGTCCTCCGTCTCTCCGGCCCGAGGCGGCTAAATCCCGACCGCCATTTCCCGCCGACCGACACAGCGCAGGACCCGGATACAGCGCACTGCGCAGGCGCGGCAACACACATACACATACACACACATGGGGGAGGAGGAGGGAGGGAGGAGGGGGCGGAACCAGGGGGAGGAGAGAGGAGGGGTGGGCGGGGCTCTGCATTCAGCACTGCCGAGCATCATCCTTCTCCCCGATCATCATCAGTCCGAGTGTTTTCCTCTCTACAAAAATACATAAAAAAAACACACAAAAAAAAAATTGGGTTGACAGTGTAAGGTTAAAAAAATAAATAAAATAATGGTTTTGCAGCGAAAACATCAAAAAAAAAAAAACACACAAAAAAAATGGTTTTGCAGCGAAAACATTAAAAAAAAAACAATTGGTTTGGCAGTGAAAGGGTTTAAAAAATGAAAAAAAAATATATGATTTTACAACGAAACATTCAAAAAAAAAAAAAGGTTTGAAATTGAAAGGGTTAATATGGTTAATATGGTTTTGCAGCCAATCATTAAAAAAAAAAAAAAAAAAAAAAATTTGGTTTGGAAATGAAAGGGTTAAAAAAATTTAAAAAAATATGGTTTTGCAGTGAAACATAAAAAAAAAAAAAAAAAAAACACAAAAAATTTGGTTTGGCGGTGAAAGGGTTAAAAAAATTTAAAAATATATGGTTTTTCAGTGAAAACATTAAAAAACTAAAAAATTGGTTTGGCAGCAAAAGGGTTATAAAAATGAAAAAAAAAATGGTTTTGCAGTGAAAACATTAAAAAACAAACATTAAAAAAAAAAAAAGGTTTGGAATTGAAAGGGTTAAAAAATAAACAAGTATGGTTTTGCAGCGAAACATTAAAAAACAAAACAAAAAAAAAATGGTTTGGCAGTGAAAAGGTTAAAAAAAGAAAAAAATATATATGGTTTGCCAGCAAAACATTAAAAAACAAAGCTTTGGAAGTGAAAAGGTTAAAAAAAAATGAAAAAAAATTATGCTTCTGCAGCAAAAACATTAAAAAGACAAACACAACAAAATTGGTTTTGCAGTGAAACATTTAAAAAAAAACAAACACAAAAAATTTGGTTTGGCGGTGAAAGGGTTAAAAAAAATGAAAAAAATATATGGTTTTTCAGTGAAAACATTAAAAAACAAAAACAAAAAAATTGGTTTGGCAGCGAAAGGGTTATAAAAATGAAAAAAAAAAATGGTTTTGCAGTGAAAACATTAAAAAACAAACACTAAAAAAAAAAAAAAAATAGGTTTGGAATTGAAAGGGTTAAAAAATAAACAAGTATGGTTTTGCAACGAAACATTAAAAAACAAAACAAAAAAAACATGGTTTGGCAGTGAAAGGGTTAAAAAAAGGAAAAAATATATGGTTTGGCAGCAAAACATTAAAAAACAAAGCTTTGGAAGTGAAAAGGTTAAAAAAAATGAAAAAAAATTATGCTTCTGCAGCAAAAACATTAAAAAGACAAACACAACAAAATTGGTTTGGCAGTGAAAGGGTTGAAAAATGAAAAAAATATGGTTTGGCAGCGAAACATAAAAAAAAAACAAAGGTTTGGAAGTGAAAAGGTTTAAAAAAAAAAAGGAAAAAAAATATGGTTCTGCAGTGAAAACATTAAAAAGACAAACAGAAAATAATTGGTTTGGCAGTGAAAGGGTTAAAAAAAATTTTAAAAATGGTTTTGCGGCAAAAATTTTCAATAAACAAACAAAAAAAGAAAAACTGGTTTGGCAGTAAAAGGGTTAAAGAAATTAAAACAAAGTTATGGTTTTACAATGAAACATTCAAAAACAAACAAAAAACAAAAAGGATTGGAAGTGAAAGGTTTAAAAAATGAAAAAGAAAAATATGGTTTTGCAATGACACACAAAAAAATTTGGTTTGGCAGTGGAAGGGTTAAAAAAAATGGAAAAAAAATGGTTTTGCAGCGAAAACATAAAAAAAAAAAAAAAAAAAAAAAAAAAAAAAAAAAATGGTTTGGCAGTGAAAGGGTTTAAAAAAAAAGAAAAAAAAAAAAAAAAAACAGGGTTTTGCAGCGAAAAACATTTAAAAAACACACACTAAAAAAAAAAAATAAAATGGTTCAGCAGTGAAAGGGTTCAAAAAATGAAAACTAAATTATGGTTTTACAACGAAACATTAAAAAACAAAAACTAGAAGAAAAAAAAATCATTTGGAAGTGAAAGGGTTAAAAAAATAAAAAATTTGGTTTTGCAGCGAAACATTAAAAAAAAAAAAAAAAAAAAAAACTGTTTTGGCAGTGAAAGGGTTGAAAAATGAAAAACAATTATGGTTTGGCAGCGAAACATTAAAAAGCAAACACAAAGTAATAAATAAAGAACTGGTCTGGCAGTAAAAAGGTTGAAAAATTAAAAACAATTATGGCTTCACAGCCAAACATTAAAAAAAAAAAAAAAAAAAAAAAAAAGGTTTGGCAGTGAAAGGGTTAAAAATAGAAAAAATAATTGGTTTGTAATAATGATGTGATTTCAGCCATGGGACTGTAGGGGTTAAATCTCAATCAGAATAACATGTTATTACAGGAGCCGTATATCCCTATTAGATCCGTATACTGATCCTACAGGCTGAATTCATAAACAAGGACGTGGCTCCTTTAAGAAAAATGGTCAGTTAGTTGTTTACCCGAAGACCAGATTTAAAAAAAAAACAAAAAAACTGAAGTGCTGCACTGTGATGTCACCCTGCATACTGACACACTGCAGAAGATGGAACCTGGCTGGCATATAACTGTGACCCTAAGGAGAGATCAGGCTTAGAAATGATGGTATAATGGCCCTTGTATCAGTAATAGCAGTAGTGTCCCCGTTGCAGATCCGATGGTCTTCGCCAGCACGAAGGAGCCCATTAACTGTAATCCAATAAGGCAGGGGTGTCCAACCTCTGGCCCGCGGGCCCCATGTGGCCCGCCATGTCTTTCTCTGAGATGGAGGGTTGGCAAGCCCAGATCGCGGTTTCCCGACCCGCCATCTCCGATCATTAGTGCAAAGAACAGACCTGCCGCTGGAGGAAGCAGAATCCATGCTTCCTGTATAGCGCCGGCTCCTTCACAGGCAGAGTGATACCAAATGTACTCCGCCTGTGACAGGAAGCATCGGCTCTGCTCTCTACTGCAGCTGCATGCTTCTGTCACAATTATGCTCGGGGATGGCGGGTCAAGACACAGGAAACCGCGATCTGGGACAGCAGCCACCAGTACCAGCCACCCACCAGTATCAGTACCAGCCAGCAGTACCAACCAACAGTACCAGTACCAACCAGCAGTACCAGTACCAGCCAGCAGTACCAGTACCAACCAACAGTACCAGTATCAATCAGCAGTACCAGTACCAACAGTACAGTACCAACCAGCAGTATCAGTACCAGTACCTGCCAGAAGTACCTGCCAGCAGTACCAGTACCCACCATCCGTACCAGCCAGCAGTATAAACCAGCAGTACCAGTACCAGCCAGAAGTACCCACCAACAGTACCAGTACCCACCATCCATACCAGTCGTCAGTACCAGCCAGCAGTATAAACCAGCAGTACCAGTACCAGCCAGAAGTACCCGCCAGCAGTACCAGTACCAGCCAGAAGTACCCGTCAGTAGTATCAGTACCCACCATCCGTACCGGTCAGTACCAGCCAGCAGTACCCGACAGCAGTATAAGTACCAGTACCAGCCAGCAGTACCCGCCAGCAGTACCAGTACCCACCAGCAGTACCAGTCATCAGTACCAGTACCAGCCAGCAGTACCAGTAACCACCAGCAGTACCAGTCAACAGTACCCACCAGCAGTACCAGTACCCGCCAGCAGTACTAGCCAGAAGTACCAGTGAGCAGTACCAGCCAGAAGTACCAATACCAGCCAGAAGTACCAGTACCAGCCAACGGTACCAGCCAGCAGTACCAGCACCTGTCAGCAGTACCCACTGGCAGTACCAGCCAGCTGTAGGAATCCTGAGGAAGAAGTGAAGATTGAGGTCAGTTGAGGAGCAGGTAAACCGCTGTGCATCAGTGTGAAAGCAGCCTTAGGCCCCTTTCACATGATCGGTCCGATCGGGTCCGCCTGTCTGTTTTTCAGGTGGACTCAAACGGACTCTCCATTCACCTCTATAGTGCTGCAGATGTAAACAGACTCGTGACCGTTTACACCCGCCTATCTGCAATCCGATCTCCTTGAAAAAAAACAGAAGGGGATCTGTCCCCTTCTGTCTGGGCGGATCGGAGGGCCCTTAGGGTAGAGCGGGTTGCATCCGTGTCTGCTCTACATATGCAGAGTGGACACAGACCTGCCAACCCCCTTTTACGTTCATTGTGGCCCACGACCCGTTACCAAGTCCATAAAGTGGCCCTCGCTCCTCAAAAGGTTGGGCACCCCTGCAATAAGGTGTAGTGGGAAGCAATAGGTTCCTTATAATGAAGAAGGCTAAAGATGTCTAAGCACAGTGTTCAAAACAGGTTCAGTAAAGTGTTCCTAAGGTGAAGATGTCTGTGTAAAGTGTCCCAGTAAAACCGTGACAAAGGGTGGATAAAGGTTGGGCGATTGCCCTCTCACCAACGACCAGACCGATGTCTTCCAAACAGTATCTCGTGTAGCGACACTCGTGCAGCGGATTCGTCGTCTCGATCTCGCGATGTGAAGTTTGGCACACCAACTGACAGGCGACCAGAGTGGTGCTGGAGGGATGTCAGATGACAAGCAACAGAGCTAGGCCCCTCTCATCCGGGCTGGAATGTGTTACGCCGCGTGGTAGGCCGCAACCCCTCTCACTAGCACGGAGAGGTCCGTTTCACCTCAGGCCCAAGAGGAAGGGAGTTCTGCGCTGGCTTTTTCTTCTTTTATAGCTACTCCCAGCAATCTCCCTGATGATTGCAAAGATCCCTGGGATATGTAGTCCAGGCGCATAATCGTGAAGAAATTATCAGTCTGAGGAACTACTCGCCCCACAATCCCTTTTGTTTGGCTCACAAATATGAGGTCACTTGATAACAATGAGCACTAGAGGGACATTCGATGCATGGAAATACCGGAGGATCACTGTAATTTACAGTTGTAATCCATATTGCTACATCCTCCCCCCACTTGAAAGTCTTTGGTCCCTAAAGACAGAACACAACCTGTGGAATCACTTTATTGCATCATGAGAACTGAAGCATCCAACAAACTACAAGTTGTAACAGCTAATAACTGACCTAACAAAGGATCTTCTAATAAAAAATTATATACATCATCCGGAGAAGTTATATTCATTTTGTGACAGGCCAATAACAAGTTAGTGGCTTACCCAGTAGTGTCAGAAGGTGTATCAAAGTCATCCTTTACTAAAGGTCCCGTAAAGGAGGCAAGTGCTTGACTGGAATGTTGAGCAGTGGGTATAAGTTCATCAGAATTTTCTCCAAGGGTGTCATATGTCAGTCTTTTTGGAGGGCATATCCTCTGTCTCAGCATGGAGTGGATGTCTTCCAGTGACTCTGATTTCTGTTCTTTTTCCCAAAAACTGTACCCAGCTTCCGGGTTCAGCCTTTACTTCAGTCTCAAGCTCTACTTCAGGCTCTACTCGGAGACTGTCTCTCTCCATGCAATGCTAGTAGGAGGAATGGGAGCATCAGCCACACTAGACACTTCACGGGGTTCCAGTTTGACCTCCTCATCTCCCCTGGGTGGGTGAGAATCTAATGCCTCAGTGTCAAGCAAATGGGATCCTGTCCTTTGACAGTCTTCTTCCCTAGTATCAGGGAGGATGGGATCTTCTTCCAAAGGAGGAACCCACAACCAATCAAGAGTTAATTCCTTATCATCACTTTCTTCCTCGAGGAGTGCGGGTGGAAAGTTTTCCCGACCCTAGGCCTCAGCATTGGAGACAGATATGCCTCTAAACAAGAAGTTGAGGGTACTCGAACAGCCTCTGATATGGGCAGCAGATGGTTTCGATGCCAATTTTTTTGAGGGCCAGTCTTCCCTTCAGGCTGGATCTGATACACAGGGAGCCCAGGTAGTCGTTGACATACAATGTAGGGTTGGGGACGCCATTGATCAGCCAGCCTATGCTTTCCAGGCACCCTTAGATTGCGCAACAACACTAAATCTCCAGGTTGCAAATCCTGAACCCTCACTCTAAGATAAAAGCTTTTCTTGTTCCTTTGCTCTCTGATGGTAGTGGCCTCCTTGGCTTTTTCATAAGCCACCTTTAAATTCTTTCGGAGTCTGTCAATGTATCCCCTATAAGAAGCTTGGGAGGTGTGATCTAGTGATGTTCCGAAGGTCAGATCCACAGGTAGGCGAACTTCTCTCCCGAAAATTAATCTGTAGGGGAAGTATCCAGTAGAATCATTTGAGGTGTTATTGTAAGCATGAACTACTGCAGCGATACAATCCCCCAATGCGGTTTCTTCTCTAATGGGAGGGTTCCCAGCATGTTCAACAGGGTACAGTTGAAATGCTTAGGTTGTGGATCCCCTTGGGGATGGTAAGGAGTAGTCCTGGATTTCTTTATGTTCAAGAGTTCACATAGTCTTCTGATCAGTTTACTATCAAAGTCCCGACCTTGGTCCGAATGCAGGCTCTGAGGCATCCCGTAATGAACGAAGAACTTCTCCACTAGTTCTTGTTGATTCCTAGTGGGAAAAGCTTGAGTATATCGGGTGAAATGATCTGTTACAACCAGGACATTACTCCTTCCACTCAGATCGGGTTCCAGGCTCAAGAAATCAATGCACTCCAACTCCATTGGTCCTTGACTCTGTAGATGGCCCATTGGGGCCGCCCTGCCTGGTAAGGTTTTTCTCTGAATACAACTAACACAAGAGCGGCAGTAACTTTTCAATTCCGTTCTCATGTACGGCCAGTAAAATGAATCCCTGACCAGCTTGAAAGTTCTATCTGGGCCTAAGTGATCATGATTATCATGGATAGCGGTTAGCACAGTAAGACAATGTTTCTCAGGGAGGAACAGCTGGCTCACACCTTCTGCTTCTCCTGAGGGACCTCTTTGATATATGATCCCCTCTTCCAGCTTCATTTGATCCCATTCTCTATGAGTCACCTTGGCCCCCTCGATAGGGCTATTCACCAATATCTGAGGATCTTGAGAGGACAAAGATTTTCTTATCAAACTCCCTAATGGATCTTCCCATTGATCCTGTCACATGTCCTCTTTAGTCAGCTGAGGCAGTTCTTCACTGCGTACTTGGGTCAAATTACTGTAGTACTTTGGAGCGCCTGCAGGGGTGACCCCCACAGCTTCGGCCCCTATGGCTCCTCTGTGTTTGTATTCTACTCCCTGACACACAGCCTGTACTCGTTAGAGAGGTAAATGAATCCAACTCTTCTGACCAGTCTGGATGGAGTGAGGCCTATGCGAAAGAGCGTCAGCGTCTCTGTTTTCCACTCCCGGTCGATATTTCAAGCTGAACTGAAACTCTGACAGGGTTGCCAACCACCGGTGTCCAACTTTGCAGTGGATAGTAAGTAAGTCAAGAGGTTGTTGTCAGTCTTCACCACAAAGGTAGCCCCATACAGATAGTCACGTAGCTTATCTACCACAGCCCACTTGAGAGCCAAGAACTCCAACTTATGTACAGGATAGTTCTTCTCAGGGGTAATGAGGCTGCGACTCACATAGGCCACTGGGCGAAGTTTCCCTTCCGACTCTTGGTACAACACCCCCCTATACCATCTCTGCTGGCATCCACATGTAATTCATATGGTATTGATGGATCAGCGAAGGCCAACACCGGTGCTTCAACCAGGCTTTCCTTCAGCCGTTCGAAAGAGCTTTCACAGTTCACTGTCCATTGTTCCTGTATAGATTTGTGAGGCTTCCGTGGACCTCCCCTCTGAGTTTTCTGCTGTTCCCCTTCCATTTGCTTCTGTAACAGCTCATTCAACGGCCAGGCAATCTGCGAGAAGTTCTTCACAAATCTTCTATAGTAAAAGCAGAAGCCCACGAACGACCTCAACTCCGTGATAGTATTTGGGTGATGAAAGCCGTCTTCTGTCGGTCATCTGGGTGCATGGGGATCTGGTAGTACCCACTCTTTAGATCCAACACACTGAGCCATTTGGCCCCTGATAAGCATTGTAGGACTTTTTCTATGCGAGGGGTCATGTATTGATCTGAGATAGTCCTTCGGTTCAAGGTTCGGTAATCGATACACATCCGAAGGGACCCATTATTTTTTCTTACTACCACAATCAGGAAGGCATAGGGGCTCCTGGACTCCTTAATGACCCCTGATCTCTTTAACTCAGCCAGTTGCTCTCGAAGATCCTCCAGATCACACAAGGGGATTCGCCTCACCCTTTCTCAAAATGGCTTATCTTCGGTCAGTCAAATTCGATGTTGAGCACTCTTGGCACAGCACAGCCCACATCAAAGTTATTTTTAAGGAACATTTTCTCCCATCAAGCTATCTGAGCTTTAATCCTCTCCTCCCATGAAGGGGGTAAATTTGGGCAGTGGTCAGCAGTTCTTCTTCCATCTAGTTTCTGAGTTACCTCATCCCCCACTACCGGGGTAGCAGAACTCACTTTTCCGATCACCATCCGAGGCTTTAAGCTGATTGGGTGGCTAGTGACATCCCACACGCTGACAGGAATTTGCCCCCCACTTCTTAGTAAGGCTCGAGTGGGGACAATCTATGGAACCAGTTCTATTCCAACCTCTTCTGCTGAATCAGCTTCTACCACCACGTACGGACCCAGTTGGTCCCATAACAGCTTGACCGTGTCTTTCAGGCAGGCCCTCTCCCCTGCAGCACCTTCTCATGGGTATCCAGTCGCCACAATCTTCCCACTCCTTCAGCAGGTGACTTCTCTCGCAACACCCTCTGAAACGCCTGCCTCAGCTGAGGATGAATCTTCCCTACTGGAGTGCCATCCAAAGCAAGAGGAGTGAGGAGTCTCCTCACCAGGTTGGTGTTGGTGCCTACCAATAGGGAATTTCGGCCTCCTGCAGGAGGTCGGGGGCAAACGACAGCCACTGTGTCAAAGGTCTCTGGTTTTCATGCTAGAGCAGAGTCTAATGTTATCTTGATGTGTATGTATCCATCGTATGGGCACTTCTGGGTCTCGATGCCCCAAATCTCTAGCTCCTCGAGTTTGCACAAAGGAATATGCTTTAAGTACTTGTGGTAAAAGTCTCTATACAGCAACGTCACCTGGCCTCCAGCATTCAGTAGGGCTTGTGTATAGATGCCCTCCACCTGTATCGATAATTCTGTGACTCGTTTAAGTACTGAAGGATTAGAGGGGAATGGTAATGTATGCCCCCTCCTTTCCATTTCTGCATGAACAGTTAGAACCACCACTTTCTCTTTGTTCCCAGCAATAGAGTTCAATTCGGGTTGGCAGTAGTTTCAACCCTCCCAAATACAGCATACAGGGCATCTATATCGTCCATGGATAACACAAGAAACTGGGCCTCGAAGGCTCTCACAAAGCCGTTGTGAATTCACAGCCTCTGGAACACTCCAATCTTCCATGGCCTGCAGAGCCTGACTGATTCATGTCTCAAACTCATCTTCTCCCACAGGGGTCAGCAATTGCTCTGAGAACCTAAACCTAAGTCTTTGATATCTCTGATTGGCATTTCCAGATCAATTCTTCACCAAGCTATCGACTAATCGACTCATATCCATGTAGAAAGAGGGGAGCACTGGCCCCTTGCGAGTCGGCTCCCACAGGTATAGGACCCTTCTCCTGAATTTTGGTCGAGGGCTGCTTCTCGGTCTGTTCTCTTTCCATCTTGAGTGGGAACACTCTTGCAGTCACTCCATCAGTCAGATGTACCTTTTCCTCCTGAAAGCACACAGGCACCTCCTCCTGCCATTCTATTAGTGCCCTGAATTGATCCAACTCCTCTGTGGCTTCTGTTTCCACAATGAAGACCTGGTGTCCTGGTGCCAGGGCTCTCAGCCACCTTCTGATCTCTCTCTCTCTCTCTCTGTGCTTATTCCCCGAGATCTCCAGAACAGTGCTTTTCTCTGTTGGAGCTCCATGACTTCTGCTCCAAGCAACCACGGCCATTGGGGCGGCCTCCCACACAGATTGTGGCTCTTGTCTAGATCGGCTATGGCCAGCTGCAGATAGCATCCCGGACGAGCCCCCAAATGTAGCACGACCCCCTAAGGGACTGCTTGGAATTACCTGCTCATCTCCACTGCCATGACCTGGTGAACATTCCAACCCACCTGACACTCTGGGTTCAGACATCCTTGTACCACCTTAAAGTAATAAATCAGACAATTCTGTGTTTATGTTCTGATAATATTTACTAGAACAGATTAAAAGGGATGTTGTCGCAAAGAGGAGGTAATAGATCTGCTGAGCTTTAGGCAAGAGCGCCAACTCAGCAAAGGAATTCCTCCGACAAGATATTAGCAAATAAAACAGTATGTTATATACACTTCCTCAAAGAAATACTGCTAGCTGTGCCTGAGGGGATGAATACAGCTAACAGAATATACTGACACACTGCAGAAGATGGAACCTGGCCGGCATATAACTGTTACCCTTAGACCCCTTTCACACCAAGGCATTTTTGCAGCGTTTTAGCGCTAAAAATAATGCTCATAAAACACTCATAATACGCTCCCCATGCATCTCAATGGACCCTTTCACACTGAGGCTTTGCGCTGGCGGGGCGTTGAGAAAAGTCCTGCAAGCAGCATCTTTGGAGCAGCTTTTGGGCATTGAAAAAAGCGCTTCAAAAACGCCCCTCTCCATTGAAATGAATTGAAAACGCTGTAAAAACGCCTGAAAAACGCCTATAATCCGCCCTGAGCTGTAGAAAAGTCAAATGATCTCACAAAAAGGTAAACATTGAAAGTAGAAATGAGAACATCTACAACAACAGGACTGAAATTGTGGGAAGGTCAGAATGATTAAACAGACCATCAAAGGGATTTGGGACTAGTGGGAGCGGGATTAGGGTTCTGGTTTTGGGACTAGTGGAAGTGGGATTAGGGTTAGGGATTTGGGACTAGTGGGAGCAGGATTAGGGTTAGGGATTTGGGACTAGTGGGAGCGGGATTAGGGTTGGGATTAGGGTTAGAGATTTGGGACTAGTGGGAGCGGGATTAGGGTTAGGGATTTGGGACTAGTGGGAGCGGGATTAGGGTTAGGGATTTGGGACTAGTGGGAGTGGGGTTAGGGATGTGGGAGTGGGATTAGGATATAGATACCTACGTTGCAATGCTCATCCGAGTATAATTTTTGAACTTGTCTGGGTGCACTCTCAAGTCCTCGTATAGCAATGCAAATTGTCCAATTGAGGTGTGCGCTTGGAGGATGGGATGAACCCAATAGCGACGGTGCTGCCTCTGTTGGTGGATATGCTCCCAATACAGTAGCACAAATAACAAAAACAGCACCATGAACTCCATCTTCTTTATTTACCCTCTTTCACCTCAACGAGATACCAGGAAGTACACAGGAAGTGATGTAGGGAGGTGGAGTTGTTCTTTGATGCCGATGCTTCAATAACGCTTGAAAAACGCTGTTAAAACATCTGCAGCGGTGCGTTAATTTTACCGCTAACGCCCCTAAAACGCTGTAAAAACGGTATGCTGTTTTATTGCGTTTTTGAAGCCCCTTGGTGTGAAAGGGGTCTAAGGAGAGATCAGGCATAGAAGTGATGGTATAATGGCCCTTGTATTAGTAATAACAGCAGTGTCCCCGTTGCTGATCTGATGGTCTTCACCGGCATGTAGGAGCTCATTAACTGTAATCCAATAAGGTGTAGTGGGAAGCAATAGGTTCCTTATAATGAAGAAGGCTAAAGATGTCTAAGCATAGTGTTCAAAACAGGTTCAGTAAAGTATTTCTAAGGTAAAGATGTCTGTGCAAAGTGTCCCAGTGAAACCGTGACAAAGGGTGGATAAAGGTTGGGCGATTGCCCTCTCACCAACGACCAGACCGATGTCTTCCGAACAGATGGGCAGTATTTTCTTCAGGTGTGTGTTGGACCGGCTATGAAGGGAGGTTGGAGGCCGGTATTTTTTTCAGGTGTGTGTTGGACCGGCTATGAGGGGAGGTTGGGGGCCGGTATTTTCTTCAGGTGGGTGTTGAACTGGCTATGAGGGGAGGTTGGAGGCCGGTATTTTCTTTAGGTGTGTGTTGGACCGACTATAAGGGGAGGTTGAGGCCGGTATTTTTTTCAGGTGTGTGTTGGGCCGGCTATGAGGGGAGGTTGGAGGCCAGTTTTTCTTCAGGTGTGTGTTGGATTGCCTTAGAGGGGAGGTTGGAGGCCGGTATTTTCTTCAGGTGTGTGTTGGACCGCCTTTGAGGGGAGGTTGGAGGCCGGTATTTTTTTCAGGTGTGTGTTGGACCAGCTATGAGGGGAGATTGGAGGCCGGTATTTTTTTCCTGTTTGTTGGACCAGCTATGAGGGGAGGTTGGAGGCCAGCATTTCTTTCAGTTACATGTTGGACTGGCTATGAGGGGAGGTTGGAGGCAGGATCATCTTTTTTCCCCAACAGGTTTGCATCGGACTGGCTATGAGGGGAGGTTGGAGGCCGGTATTTTCTTCAGGTGTGCGTCAGAATGGCTATGAGTGGAGGTTGAAGGCAGGTATTTTTTCAAGCGTGAGTTGGACTGGCTATGGCGGTAGGATATGTTTTTCCCCACAGGTGTGCGTTGGGCCAGCTATGAGGGGAGGTTGAAAGCAGTTATTGTTTTCAAGGCGTGCGTTGGGCCAGCTATGAGGGGAGGTTGGAGGCCGGTATTTTTTTGGTGTGTGTTGGACCGGCTATGAGTGGAGGTTGGAGGCCGATATTTTCTTCAGGTACGCGTTGGACCAGCTATGAGGAGAGGTTGGATGTTCTTTTTTCCCCACAGTTGTGCGTCTGACCCGCTATGAAGGAAGGTTGGATGTTCTTTTTCCCCCACAGTTGTGCGTCGGACCTGCTATGAAGGCAGGTTGGAGGCCGGTATTTTATTCTGGAGTGCATTGGGCTGGCTATGATGAAAGGTTGGAGGCTGGTATTTTCTGCAGATGTGTGTTGGACCGGCTATGATGAGAGGTTGGAGGCCAGTATTTTCTTCAGGTGTGTGTTGGACCGGCTATGAGGGGAGGTTGGAGGCTGGTATTTTTTTTAAGCGTGTGTTCGACCAGCTATAAGGGGAGGTTGGAGATAGGATGTTCTTTTTTTCCCCCATAGTTGTGCATGGGACCCGCTATGAGGGGAGGTTGGAGGCCAGCATTTTTTTTCAGGTGTGTGTTGGACCAAGTATGAGGGGAGGATGGAGGCCGGTATTTTCTTTAGGTGTGTGTTGGACCGGCTATGAGGAGGTTGGAGGAAATTAACACTGCACATCAGAAGTTCCCCCATCACATGACACTTCCCATGATCACAGAGTCCTCTCATCACATCAGAGGCCTACCTTTTAGATCCAGCAGCACGGCAGAAGGAGGGAGGTGGACTTTTGTCCTCTCCTCAATGCTGGGGGTGGTTCTTCATGGCGCCTGCCCTGGATCAGCATCATGTGTTGCCATGGTGCAGGATGGTCACTAACACCAAAGCAACTTATGGTGGCATGCATCTTGCCCTAGACTGTCATTGGTTGTTGTGGTGCTGACAGGCGGCCTGGCCACCCACACCATGGCACATCATGACACTTATCCAGGGAAGACTGGGTGCTGTTCCTAGGAAACCCAAAGGGCACCCAGGCTGAGAACCACCGTTTCAGACCTGGGAACAATGCAACCTGATAAACACTGCAGAGGCTCTCTGGAGTTTGGTATAATCCAGTGTTACATAGTAGGTGAGGTTGAAAAAAGACACAATTCCATCAAGTCCAACCCATGTGTGTGATTATAGGTCAGTATTACATTGTATATCCCTGTATGTTGCGGCCGTTCTGCACAGCATACTCTAGGTGCGGCCGAACCAGAGTCTTGTAGAGCAGGAGAATTATTGTTTTATCTCTGGAGTTGATCCCCTTTTTAATGCATGCCAATATTCTGTTTGCGTTGTTAGCAGCAGCTTGGCATTGCATGACATTGCTGAGCCTATCATCTACTAGGACCCCCAGGTCCTTTTCAATCCTAGATTCCCCCAGAGGTTCTCCCCCCAGTGTATAGATTGCATTCATATTTTTGCCACCCAAATGCATTATTTTACATTTTTCTACATTGAACCTCATTTGCCATGTAGTTGCCCACACCATTAATTTGTTTAGATATTTTTGCAAGGTTTCCACATCCTGCGGAGAAGTTATTGCCCTGCTTAGCTTAGTATCATCCGCAAATACAGAGATTGAACTGTTTCTCCCATCCTCCAGGTCGTTTATGAACAAATTAAATAGGATTGGTCCCAGCACAGAACCCCACTACCCACCCCTGACCATTCCGAGTACTCCCCATTTATCACCACCCTCTGAACTCGCCCTTGTAGCCAGTTTTCAATCCATGTACTCACCCTATGGTCCATGCCAACGGACCTTATTTTGTACAGTAAACATTTATGGGGAACTGTGTCAAAATCCAGATACACCACGTCTACGGGCCTTCCTTGATCTAGATGGCAACTCACCTCCTCATAGAAGATTAATAGATTGGTTTGGCAAGAACGATTCTTCATGAATCCAAGCTGATTACTGCTAATGATACCGTTCTCATTACTAAAATCTTGTATATAGTCCCTTATCATCCCCTCCAAGAGTTTACATACTATTGATGTTAGGCTAACTGGTCTGTAATTCCTAGGGATGTATTTTGGGCCCTTTTTAAATATTGGTGCTACATTGGCTTTTCTCCAATCAGCTGGTACCATTTCAGTCAGTAGACTATCAGTAAAAATTAGGAACAATGGTCTGGCAATTACTTGACTGAGTTTCCTAAGTACCCTTGGGTGCAAGCCATCTAGTCCTGGCGATTTATTAACGTTAAGTTTCCCAAGTCTAATTTTAATTCTGTCCTCTGTTAACCATGGAGGTGCTTCCTGTGATGTGTCATGAGGATAAACACTGCAGTTTTGGATACTGATGCCCCGCCCCCCCCGATTCCCTCGTGAAGACTGAGGAGAATACATTCAATACCTTTGCCATCTCCCCAACCTTTGTAACCAGATAGCTCACATCCTTCTGTATGTGGTGGGTAGTGAGGCATGGTGGGTGCAGTGTTATTGGGCGCCAGACACTTCTTGAATGCAAAAGAAAGTTAATTTCCTTTAACAATCTTTTTTTGGGGAGAGGGTTAGGGCCAGGACACCCTTAAGTAGTTGCAAGATTAATTGTCAGACTCCGAGACTTCAATAGGAGGACAGCCATGCAGGGAAAGGCATCCAGCAAGACACCACATCTACAAGTGCAGGAATTCCTCCTCCTCCTCCTATGGGGGGGCAGTAATTTCTTGTTATGCCTATAAGATAAAAAGTGAAGCCAAATCTCCCTAATGGGCCATAGATGGCAACAAAAAATAAAAGCTGAGGGGTTATAACCCTCCCTTGCCTTTTGTTTTACATTCACCCCTTCAAGACCAGGAACTTTCACCACCTTCCTGCCCAGGCGCCAATATTCAGCTTTCAGCGCTCTCACACTTTGAATGACAATTTCGCGGTCATACAACACTGTACCCATATGACACTTATAATTTTTTTTCACACAAATAGAGCTTTTTTTTTGGTGGTATTTAATCACCACTGGGGGGGGGTTTGTTTTTTGCTAAATATGAATATGTGCCCTCAAAGTACATAGTCATAGAATGGTTTCTTTATAAAACAAATGATAATATGACTAACATTTTTAAACATCTTAAAGTTAAAAAAATGTTAGTCATTTTATAATTTATTTAAAAATAAATCGTTCCGCTGTGTGGGGCACTAATAGCTGTCTATTAGCTCCGTCATTCTTTTTTTAAACAAGCACGTGATTAACAAAATTAACAAGCACGTGATTAGAGCCCGAAGCCCCAATTGGCTTGTCTTTTAACGTTGTCCTCGGGGAGCAGAGCACTGCGACCCGACCCCTCCCATTTTTCATTTCAGCGAATCACAATTCGCCATCGCGTCACTTCCAGTTTCTCATCCTGGAAGATTTGGAACACGGAAGCCGCTGCCTGCCGGGTATCAGGGGCGCCATGACAGCCCAGGCTGGAGGCTCCCATTTGCAGGTAAGGACCTGGAGGAGTTTGTTTGCGCCCCCTTAAAAAAATTTTGCCACCACTTATAACATCTTGCAAATAAGTGATTTTTCTTGTGCGCTGATGAGGCTGCACTGCTCTGCACTGATGGGCCCTGATTGTTTACACCAGCTACATTAACCCCTTCAGATCCGCGCTATAGCCAAATGACGGCTACAGCACAGATCTGCTTTTCCGGGAGGCCATCAATAGACGCCCTCCCCTTTGCACGCTTGCCACGCTCCCCTGAAGGGCGCGCGCTGTGATCACCCGAGTCAATGAGACTTGGGTGATCACAGATCGGAGTAAGGGGTCGATCCCGGCCCCTTATCACATGATCAGCTGTCAGCCAATGACAGCTGATCACGTGATGTAAACAGAAGATCGGTTATCATTTTTTTTTCTTCTCACGCTGACAGCGGGAGGAGAAAAAAAAGCAGATCACCGGCTTCTGTTGAAGGGACATCGGTCCCAAAGAGGAAGTGTCGAAGCTGCCTCATATGTGCCCACCAGTACTGCCTGCCAGTGCCCACCAGTACATAACTGCCAGCTATCAGTGCCTGAGTGCCACCTATCAATGCCCACCAGTGGTGCTAATCAGTGTCACCTACCAGTGCCCATCACTGCCATCTATTATTGCCCTTCAGTGCCACCTATCAATGCCCTTCAGTGCAGCCTATCAGTGCCCATCAGTGTAGCCTCCTCAGCGTACATCAATGGAGAAAAATTACCTGTTTGCAAAATGTATTAAGTGACCATCAGTGCCACCTCATCAGTGCCCATCAATGCAGCCTATCGGTGCCCATCAGTGTAGCCTCATCAGCGTAAATCAATGAAGGAGGAAAAAAAATTACCCGTTTGCAAAAATGTATTGACAAAATATAAAACTGTTGTGTATTTATTTTTTTTAAATTTCGGTCTTTTTTAGTTTTAACAAAGAATAAAAAACCCAGAGCTGATCAAATACCACCAAAAGAAAGCTCTATTTGTGGGGAAAAAAATGATAAAAATTGGGTACAGTGTTGTATGACCGCGCAATTGTCATTCAAAGAGTGACAGCGCTAAAAGCTGAAAATTGGTTGGGGCAGGAAAGGGGTTTAGGTGCCCAGTAAGCAAGTGGTTAGAAAAAAAAAAAAAGTCAACTTCACACTTAGTTACAAAAAGGAATCCTTCAATAGTAAATGCTGTAAATGACTTAAATAATAGTAAGAAACAAATATTGAGTTTTGCACATTCACACCTTAGATCGCCTAAAATCCTGCACTATCATTATTATTAAAAAAAAAAAAAAAAAAGGAAAAAAAAAATCCCGTTTACAGAAGTATCACAACCTTTGCCATGACACTCAGAATTGAGCTCAGGTGCCTCCTGTCTCCACTGATCATCCTTGAGATGTTTCTACAACTTGATTGGAGTCCACCTGTGGAAAATTCAGTTGATTGGACATGATTTGGAAAGGCACACACCTGTCTATATAAGGTCCAACAGTTAACAGTGCATGTCAGAGCACAAACCAAGCCATGAAGTCCAAGGAATTGTCTGTAGACCTCAAAGACAGGATTGTATAGAGGCAGAGATCTGGGAAAGGATACAGAAACATTTCTGCAGCATTGAAGGTCCCAGTGAGCACAGTGGCCTCCATCATCTGTAAATGGAAGAAGTTTGGAACCACCAGGACTCTTCCTAGAGTCAAACTGAGCGATCGGGGGAGAAGGGCCTTAGTCAGGGAGGTGACCAAGAACCCGATGGTCACTCTGACAGAGCTCCAGCCTTTCTCTGTGGAGAGAGGAGAACCTTCCAAAAGAACAACCATCTCTGCAGCTCTCCACCAATCAGGCCTGTATGGTGGAGTGGCCAGAGGGAAGCCACTCCTCAGTAAAAGGCACATGACAGCCTGCCTGGAGTTTGCCAAAAGGCACCTGAAGGACTCTCAGACCATGAGAAACACAATTCTCTGGTCTGATGAAACAAAGATTGAACTCTTTGGCCTGAGTGTCATGTCTGGAGGAAACCAGGCACCGCTCATCACCTGGCCAATACCATCCGTACAGTGAAGCATCATGCTGTGGGCATGTTTTTCAGTGGCAAGAACTGGAAGACTAGTCAGGATCGAGGGAAAGATGAATGCAGCAATGTACAGAGACATCCTTGATGAAAACCTGCTCCAGAGCACTCTGGACCTTAGACTGGGGGCAAAGGTTCATCTTCCAACAAGACAACAACCCTAAGCGCACAGCCAAGATAACAAAGGAGTGGCTACAGGACAACTCTGCGAATGTCCTCGAGAGGCCCAGCCAGAGCCCAGACTTGAACCCGATTGAACATCTCTGGAGAGATCTGAAAATGGCTGTGCACCGACACTCCCCATCCAACCTGATGGAGCTTGAGAGGTCCTGCAAAGAAGAATGGGAGAAACTGCCCAAAAATAGGAGTGCCCAGCTTGTAGCATCATACTCAAAAAGACTTGAGGCTTTAATTGGTGCCAAAGGAGCTTCACCAAAGTATTGAGCAAAGCCTGTGATACTTATGTGCATGGGAGGAGCCTGTGATACTTATGTGCATGGGAGGAGCCTGTGATACTTATGTACATGGGAGGAGCCTGTGATACTTATGTACATGGGAGGAGCCTGTGATACTTGTGTACATGGGAGGAGCCTGTGATACTTGTGTACATGGGAGGAGCCTGTGATACTTGTGTACATGGGAGGAGCCTGTGATACTTGTGTACATGGGAGGAGCCTGTGATACTTGTGTACATGGGAGGAGCCTATGATACTTATGTGCATGGGAGGAGCCTGTGATACTTATGTACACGGGACTTTTTCATTTTTAGTAAATTTGCAAAGATTTCAAACAAACTTCTATCACGTTGTCATTATGGGGGATTGTTTGTAGAATTTTGAGGAAAATAATGAATTGAATACATTTTGGAATAAGTAACATAACAAAATGTGAAAAAAGTGAAGCGCTGTGAATACTTTCCGGATGCACTGTACACTATATAAAAACTTGTATCTTTTTTACATTGCTAAAGGAGAAAACTGCAAGGCCTGTGATTGGCTATTACAGTGATATTGTTTTAATTGCTAGAGGAGAAAACTAAGAACCGATTCACATCAGTCTATGCAGTGCAGAAGCTGGTGTGTGCTGCGATCAGACAGTGATGATAGGCTGAGCGTAGTAGATTGCATGGTTCCCCCCCCCCCCTTTTTTTTTCTTCCCAAGAACTTTATGGAGATGTCACATATGGATGTGGATTGCCTCACACTGTCCTGCGCTGAACAAATTACGGCAAGCAGTACCAACGATTGACTTCAGCACAGCTGGCCTGTCCGTTTTTTTTTTTTTTTGCTCTATCACTGCTGGCGGCTATAGCTGCCAGCAGGGATCACTGTATTCTGACGGCTGGGGAACCTCCCTCAGACAGAATACAATAGCACAGCGGGAGAGATTCCCCCCATCAACGCTGACTACGTTGATGGGGGAAATCGAACAAATTTTATTTCCTTCAGGCTGTGGTTGAACAAAAGAAAATTGCATAATGTATGGTCTTGCCTTATGTAGGAGGATTTCTTTCATCTCTATGTATCACCTGATGATGGTCACTTCATTGGGTATATAGAGGGTTTACAACCACTTAAAACCTGGAAGGTTTTACCCTCTTCATGACCAGACCATTTGTTTGCAATTCAGCACCGTGCTACTTTAACTTGTAATTGTGCGGTCGTGCAACAACATACCCAAATGACATTTATATATCATTTTTTTCCACACAAATGGAGCTTTCTAAAATTTGAGCCCCACTTAAGTTTTTTTTTTTTTTTTTTTTTGCTATACAAGCGAAAAAAGACGGATACGTTTTATGACCAAGTAGAAAATATAGTTTTGTTTTTTGTTTTTTTCAAAATTTTCAAATAAAATTAAATTTCTTCATAAATTTAGGCCAACATGTCTTTCTGCTACACGTCTTTGGTTTAAAAAAAAAAAAAAAAAAAACAGTAAGAAGTGCATATTAATTGGTTTGTGTGAAATTTATAGTATCTACAATCTATGGGATATACAGTATCTCACAGAAGTGAGTACACCCCTCCCATTTGTGTAAATCTTTTCTTCTATCTTTTCATGTGACAACACTGAAGAAACGACACTTGTCTACAATGTAAAGTAGTGAGTGTACAGCTTGTATAACAGTGTAAATTTACTGTTCCCTCAAAATAACTCAACACACAGCCATTAATGTCTAAACCGCTGGCAACAAAAGTCAGTACACCCCTAAGTGAAAATGTCCAAATTGGGCCCAAAGTGTCAATATTTTGTGTGGCCACCATTATTTTCCAGCACTGCCTTAACCCTCTTGGGCATGGAGGTCACCAGAGCTTCACAGGTTGTCACTGGAGTCCTCTTCCCCTCCTCCATGACGACATCACGGAGCTGGTGGATGTTAGAGACCTTGCGCTCCTCCACCTTTCGTTTGGGGATGTCCCACAGATGATCAATAGGGTTTAGGTCTGGAGACATGCTTGGCCAGTCCATCACCTTTACCCTTGGCTTCTTTAGCAAGGCAGTGGTCATCTTGGAGGTGTGTTTGGGGTCGTTATGTTGGAATACTGCCCTGCGGCCCAGTATCTGAAGGGAGGGGATCATGCACTACTTCAGTATGTCACAGTACATGTTGGCATTCATGGTTCCCTCAATGAACTGTAGCTCCCCAGTGCCGGCAGCACTTATGCAGCCCCAGACCATGACACTCCCACCACCATGCTTGACTGTAGACAAGACACACTTATCTTTGTACTCCTCACCTGGTTGCCTCCACACACGCTTGTCACCATCTGATTCTGAACCAAATAAGTTTATCTTGGTCTCATCAGACCACAGGACATGGATCCAGTAATCCATGTCCTTAGTCTGCTTGTCTTCAGCAAACTGTTTGCGGTCTTTCTTGTGCATCATCTTGAGAAGAGTCTTTCTTCGGGGACAACAGCCATGCAGACCAATTTGATGCAGTGTGCAGCGTATGGTCTGAGGACAGACAGGCTGACCACCCCCCCCCCACAACCTCTGCAGCAATGCTGGCAGCACTCATACATCTATTTCCCAAAGACAACCTCTGGATATGACGCTGAGCACGTGACCTCAACTTCTTTGGTGGACCATGGTGAAGCCTGTTCTGAGTGGAACCTGTCCTGTTATACCGCTGGATGGTCTTGGCCACCTTGCTGCAGCTCAGTTTCAGGGTCTTGGGAATCATCTTATAGTGTAGGCCAGGGATATGCAATTAGCAGACCTCCAGCTGTTGCAAAACTACAAGTCCCATCAAGTCTCTGGGTGTCATGCTTGTGGCTGTCAGAGTCTTGCTATACTCATGGGACTTGTAGTTCTGCAATAGCTGAAGGTCCCCTAATTGCATATCGCTGGTCTAGGCCATCTTCATGTAGAGCAACAATTCTTTTTGTTTTTTTCAGATCCTCAGAAAGTTCTTTGTCGTGAGGTGCCATGTGGAACTTCCAGTGACCAGTATGAGAGACAGAGCGATAACACCAAATTTAACATGACACCAGGGAGGGAAAATGCCTAATTGGGCCCAATTTGGAAATTTGTCACTTAGGGGTGTACTCACTTTTGTTGCCAGCGGTTTAGACATTAATGGCTGTGTGTTGAGTTATTTTGAGGGGACAGCAAATTTACACTGTTATACAAGCTGTACACTCACTACTTTACATTGTAGCAAAGTGTCATTTCTTCAGTGTTGTCACATGAAAAGACAGAATAAAATATTCACAAAAATGTGAGGGGTGTACTCACTTTTGTGAGATACTGTATGTATTTGAAAAGCGATCATTGCGAATGTACGCATTTCATTTCTTGAGGCCCGAAAACGCCAGGACAGTACAGATACTTCCCCAAATGACCCCTTCTTTGGAAAGTAGACAGTCCAAGGTATTTCGTAAGTGGCATGGCGTGTTTTTTGAAGTCGTAATTTTTTGTCAATTGTTTTGAAAATGAATTAAAGAAAAAAATCTTTTTTTTTTTTTAAAACATACTGGCATTAGTGCGGTGTAGCGTCATCATACAACTGGTGTGGCGGTGATCGTGGACACTGAGTGATGACAGTATGTTTAAAATAAATATAATTTTTTTTTTTAGATCTATATAATTTTTTGATTTTTACATTTTTTTAAAAATGTTTTTACATACTTTTATCAGAGTCAATCAGTGTTCACCATAGTAACAATGTACTACTACTCTGGGGGGTGATTGGGATTATTTTTTTTTTTTTTTCCACACTTTGTTTGCTGTTACACTGGAGATCATTGTAAGAACATTTTTAACTGGCATGAATGGGTTGTCCCATTAGTCTGAGCAGGTAAAATTAGGTACAGTGAGGGGAAAAAAAAAAGTATTTGATCCCCTGCTGATTTTGTACATTTGCCCACTGACAAAGAAATGATCAGTCTATCATTTTAATGGTTGGTTTATTAAAACAGTGAGAGACAGAACAACAAAAAATATCCAGAAAAACACATTTCAAAAAAGTTATAAAATTGATTTGCATTTTAATGAGTGAAATAAATATTTGATCCCCTATCGGCAAGATTTCTGGCTCCCAGGTGTCTTCTATACAGTTATCTTTTAAAGGGAGTGCTCCTAATCTCAGCTTGTTACCTGTATATATAAAAGACACCTGTCCACAGAAGCAATCAATCAGATTCCACTCTCTCCACCATGGCCAAGACCAAAGAGCTGTCCAAGGATGTCGGGGACAAGATTGTAGACCTACACAAGGCTGGAATGGGCTACAAGACCATCGCAAAGCAGCTTGG
This sequence comes from Aquarana catesbeiana, assembly GCF_042186555.1. NCBI lineage: Eukaryota > Metazoa > Chordata > Amphibia > Anura > Ranidae > Aquarana > Aquarana catesbeiana. Next base: position 10,064,499 of record NC_133326.1, on the reverse strand, counting down.
TGAGAGGAAGACAACAGTTGGTGAGATTATTCACAAATGGAAGAAACACAAAATAACTGTCAATCTCCCTCGGTCTGGGGCTCCATGGAAGATCTCACCTGGTGGAGTTTCAATGATGATGAGAACGGTGAGGAATCAGCCCAGAACTACACGGGAGAATCTTGTCAATGATCTCAGCTGGGACCATAGTCACCAAGAAAACAATTGGTAACACATTACACCGTGAAGGACTGAAATCCTGCAGCATCCGCAAGGTCCCCCTGCACAAGAAAGCCCATGTACAAGACCGTCTGAAGTTTGCTAATGAACATCTGAATAACTCAGAAAAGAACTGGGTGAAAGTGTTGTGGTCAGATGAGACCAAAATCGAGCTCTTTGACATCAACTCGCCGTGTTTAGAAGAGGAATGCTGCCTATGACCCCAAGAACACCGTCAAAACATGGAGGTGGAAACATACTTTGGGGGGTGTTTTTCTGCTAAGGGGACGGGGCAACTTCACCGCATCAAAGGGACGATGGACGGGGCCACATACCATCAAATCTTGGGTGAGAACCTCCTTCCCTCAGCCAGGGCATTGAAAATGGGCCGTGGATGGGTATTCCAGCATGACAAATGACCCAAAACACACGGCCAAGTCAACAAAGGAGAGGCTCAAGAAGACGCAGATTAAGGTCCTGGAGTGGCCTAGCCAGTCTCCAGACCTTAATCCCATAGAAAATATGTGGAGGAAGCTGAAGGTTCGAGTTACCAGATGTCAGCCTGGAAACCTTAATGACTTGGAAAGGATCTGCAAAGAGGACAAAATCCCTCTTGAGATGTGTGCAAACCTGGTGGCCAACTCCAAGGAACGTCTGACCTCAGTGATTGCCAACAAGGGTTTTGCCACCAAGTACTAAGTCATGTTTTGTGAAGGGGTCAAATACTTATTTCACTCATTAAAATGCAAATCAATTTATAACTTTTTTGAAAATGCATTTTTTCTGGATATTCTTGTTGTTATTTTGTCTCTCACTGTTATATATAAACAGACCATTAAAATTATAGACTGATCATTTCTTTGTCAGTGAGCAAATGTACAAAATCAGCAGGGGGAGCAAATACTTTTTTTTTCCCCTCACTGTACATATATGTGATTTTGGCTGCACATGCCGACCTGGCACAGTATATGTAGCGCGGATGGTCAGCAAGTGGTTAGGCTATGAGAGAACATGTAACAAATATAAAAGAGTAGGTGTTATTCCAATTCAGTTGCAAAAGTGGAAATACGCTTTTACCCCCTTCCCGACCAGCCGCCGCATTTGTACTGCATCAGGTTGGCTCCCCTGGGGGAACCGACATAACTCTACGTCGATTTGCCTTTTGACCACTAGGGGGCAACTCTGGAGCCGATGCGCGTGCCTGGCGGTCACGAGGCAGAGACAGAACGGAGATCTGTCAATGTACACAGACAGATCTCTGTGCTGTCAGGGGTGAGGAGAGCGATCTGTTGTTCATACCAAGTATGAACAATGATCAGTCTCCTCACCCAGTCAGTCCCCTCCCCCCACACTTAGACTCACTCCCTAGGGAACAGTTAAATCCTTGATCGCCCCCTAGTGTTAACCCCTTCCCTGGCAGTGACATTTACACAATAATCAGTGCATTTTTATAGCACTGATCGCTGTAGAAATGACACTGGTCCCAAAAAGGTGTGTCCGCCGTAATGTCGCAGTCCCGATACAAAAAAAAAAAAAAAAAAAAAAAAAAAAAAAACGCAGATCACCGCCATTACTAGTTAAAAAAAAAAAAAAAAAAAATCAATAAAAATGCCATAAATGCAAAAACCAAATCTATATATACGCTTATTGCGATTTTTATTACCAAAATATGTAGAACAATACATATCGGCCTGAACTGAGGAAAAAATTAGCGTTTAAAAAAAAAAAAAAAAAAATTAGGGATATTTTTTTAGAGCAAAGAGAACAAAAAAGGTGTTTTTTTTTTTTTTTCCAAAAATTGTCGCTTTTTTTTGTTTATAGCGCAAAAAAATTAAAACCGCAGAGATGATCAAATACCACCAAAAGAAAGCTCTATTTGTGGGGGAAAAAAAAAAAAAGGACGTCAATTTTGTTTGGGTACAGCGTCGCATGACCGCGCAATTGTCAGTTAAAGCGACGCAGTGCCGAATCGCAAAAAATGGCCTGGTCATTCAGCAGCCAAATCTTCCGGGGCTGAAGTAGTGGTTAAAGTACAGTACAAGAGTATGCTCTAGAATAATCCACACACAGAATTTGCCATTTTTTAGCTATATTTATTAATGATTGCCAATGTATTCCCACCTCCCCCCCACTGCAGGATACACTCAGATTTGTGGGGTACAGGTGTGCAGTACCGATATGTCATCTCAGCCCCACAGGCGCACACACTCACAGAAAGGTTAAAACTGTTAAACTTTAGAAATTTGACTCAGATTAACAAAAAAAAAAAACAAACAAATATACAATTAAAACTGCTCTCAGGTTTAAATAAAAATCGGAAGCAATAAAATGCGACTTCCAAGAGCCGATTAGGTGTGATTATCTTAAAAAATGTTTTCCTGAACGGATAACGGATTGTGATGCAAGTAATAGATATTTGGGAATCCCAACCTTACTTGCAAAAAAGGTATTTGGATCAATCTTTCCTTTTTTTGAAAAAAGTTACTAAAGAAAAATAAAGAAAATCCATATGCACAACACCTGATAAAGAGCTACCAATTACCAGTATAAAAGAAAATTGAATGGGTAAAAACACCTGTGTGAAAAGCAAGATGGAAGCTGCCAATCTTTACAACAACTGGGCTGCAGACTGGTTCCAGGACAGCATTGCAACTGGCAAGGATCGGACAATAAAGCCCAACTCCAGGTTTACTGTCCCTTTTAAATAGTTGGTTTGGGCCAAGCTGGCCATTTACTACACTAACAGGTGCTCCGTATTACCTGTATGTAGCCTCAGCTATATACAGCAGGGGTGTCCAACCTTTGGACCTTCCTGGGCCACATTGGAAGAAGAGGACCTGTCTTGGGCTGCACATAAAATACACTAACAAATAGGATAGCGGATGAGCAGAAATAGGCAGATCACAAGCAAACTCACAATCTTTTCACTTTTCTCTGGAATCGATTGAAGGACACAGCTCAACTCCTCACAGATGGGTTTGAAGCCGCCACCTTGAGGAGCAGGACACTAGTGAAACTTAAACACCGATATAGATAAAGTACCTATCTGAGAAGTAATTTTCCTTGGACAATCTTCCTTCATCCACGAGTTTTCTTTTTTTTTTTTGGGTTCTATTTTCTTCTGCGATGTGGAAGCCAAAGGATTGGATTTCAACTATATATGTGTTGTGTGGGGAGTAGAGATGGGCTCAGGCATCTTCGAAATCCCACAAGCCTGATCCCACCAGGAAGCCAACGATCCGCAGCGCTAATCACAGGCAGGGAGACATTTCCTGATCTGTGCAGCTATGAACCGAGAAATGTCTCCCTGCCTGTGATTAGCGCTGTGCAGGCATGTGGGATTTTGTACATAACCAAGCCCATCTCTAGTTGGGAGGTAGAGGGCAGATTGTGGGCAGGGTGGGCCTCCCCAGCACCCCCCTAGAGACAGCCATGCTACATTTACTTGCCTGGAGCGAATCGAGAGTCCCTGTTCTGCTGCTGCTGGGGCCTGGCTTCTCATGGTCGGCCACCGTGGCTGCTATGCTTGCATGGCATCCCCAGCGTCCCTCCACATGTGCATGTGCCTAGCTTGTTCCTGTCTACCACCATGGCTCCTATGCATGCACGGAGTCCCTCCAGACAAGCCCAGGCCGCATGCAGCCCACAGGTTGGACACCCCTGATTTACAGTATAGAGCTTTTAGTTTCGGCAACGGGATGAGAACTTACCATCCAACTCCTAGAGCAAAACAGAGTTGGGGCTGAGTGCTGCTCAGCCAGCCATTTATGGGATAGGAAGTTTTATATTTTATGAACACAACACTTCCTCTGATTGGCCAAGGTGGAAATCGTGACCACATCTGCCCGCCTCTCCACTTCAGCCATTCAGAGGAAGCTTTGTATTCATCCATAGAATACAAAGCTTCCTGCGAATGGCTGAGCAGCGACTGTTTTGTTCCGGGAGTTAGATAGAAAGTTCTCCCCCTGCTATGGGAACGCAGCACTGCATACTATAGGTTCCAGAGGTCAGTCTGCACCTTGTTATCACAGACAGCCAGGAAGGGGGTCAAAGGGCACTGAATTCAACATTGGCAGCTTAATAGGTAAGCATATAAAATAACCTTAGACAGCACAACTCTCCTCTCGCACGTCTGCTCCAGTCACCATCTTGGGCACGCCCCGGTATAGCTGAGGCTACATACATTTAAATACAGTGCGCGCCCAAGTAAGTGCAGTGAATAGTTTGGTCCGGTTGGCACAAAGTATTTAAAAGGGACACTACACGTGAAGTTAAGCTTTTGTGTTGGTTTCACCACCCTCCACCAAACAATCTTTTTCTCTGAGTTGGTAAAGACAATTTATTAATTATTGGATAATGGTACTTCTATTTCACCTATGTTTAAGGCTGTAACTTTGAGGCAAACTCACAATCTTTTCACTTTTCTTTGGAGTCGATTGAAGGACACAGCTTAACTCCTCACAGATGGGTTTGAAGCTGCCACCTTGAGAAGCAGGACACTAGTGAAACTTAAACTAGGAGCACACATAAGGGGCGACTGCAGTGGTGGCCAAACTTCCCCCATCTGCAACCCAGGACTGTAGCCAGCCAGTATTATAAGCACGACAAACCCAAAACAAGACTGTGTGGGTGATGTGTCCTTCAATGAACTCAGAGAAAAGGGTTTTATGGCGAGTACAAAACACATTTTCTTTATCATTCACTGAAGGACACAAGGACGTCCCAAAGCAATGCCAGAAAGACAGAAGAAAAGGGTGGGCCCACAACCAAACAAGATGTGAATGAAAGGGTAAAAAAAAAAAAAAAAATGCCTAAACTCATAAGAAGCTTGGCAAAAACTGAGTCCTGTGTTGCAGATGGGAGGTTTGGCTACCACCAGAAGGCCACCCCTTATGCATCCTTTCAGTTTAAGGCCACCCCTTTCACACGGACGTTCCAATCGGGTCCCCAAGTCCGCTTTTCAGGTGGCCCTGATCGGAACCTCCATTCTTCTCCATGGAGCGGCAGGTGTTCATTTACCCCCACCATCATCCAATTCGATCCAGTCTGCCAAGAAGAGACACATGGGGATCCGTTCCTCTTCCGTCCAGCGGACTGGATGGCAGTTGGGTGTAAACAAAACAGTTGGTCCATTTACATCCAGCCACCCATAGTGGAGAACAGACTGTGCTCTACATGAGCGGAGTGGACACGGACCTGTCACCCGCCTGCTCAGCGGATATATCCTCCACTGAGCAAGCGGATCACAGCCGCAGTCCGCCCCATGAGAAAGGGGCCTAAGTTGCACAAGCGTACTGCTCCTGAGGGTGGCGCCATCAAGCTCATCTGTGAGAAGTTAAGCTGTGTACTTCAATGAAGGATCGGGACATAAAGGCTTCCACTACTAGAAGGCAACGCACAGTTTAACAAAGGGACGCATGATTGAGCATAGCTCCTTTGTGCTAGGATAAGAAACTTCTGAAAAAGCAGATTAGAATCACACAATCAATGACAATTTTCTCTTTTAAATTTAACAATTAGTTGTCTAAGTCAATTGCTATTCATGCACTGGAGCTACTAATTATGGCTGTAACCAGCACATCCTCCGAGAGAAGCATCACCAGACTCTTGTGGTTAAAAACACCTAATGCCCCATCTATCAGGAAATATACATACAAAGTATTGTACACGCATCTCACAAGGAGTTCAAAGCAAATGCCACGAGAGCGTTTTAGAATGGATGCGCCACGAGCCTCGGATCCACCTGCAGCCGTAAGTACAGGATTCATGGTAACGGAAGTGTATTCTTCATGGCCGACCTCCGGCTTCGAACGGACGCAATCGCTGCTTTACAAACAAATGTAGGTTACGGCTTCTATTTACACAAATTACATACAAAATAATATATAAATATCCGCAGAGGAATTGGTACTTGGCCGTACTGCTTACACAAGGAAGAACGGACCCCGCTTCAGAAAAAACATTCCAGGACCCTTCACAATGAACAGGGCCCTAACCACATGGTCGGTCGGGTCTACAGCAGGTGGTCTGGTTTTAGTGGGCAACGTCTGCCACATATACCGAGTTCCTCAAGTCACCCAACCTAGAATCATGCTGGCAGAACAGAGCCTGCGTGGCATGGTCAAAAAAAAAAAAAAAAAAAAAAGAAGAAGAAGAAGAAGAAGAATTCCCATCTCAGTTTAGAAAGTCCAGATAGTTTTGAGCATCATGACTATGGACGTTACAAAGATCAGATCGAGAAGAAACTGAACCAAATTTCCAGCAAAAGGTTCATATCCACAGACCCAAGCTAAAGGGATTTAGGAGTACATCAGTCAGGAAGTTCAACTTCTACAGCCACAAAGTGGCGTGAATCCTGTTGCCTTCATTCGGTATCTTTTTGAATGTTATTGGGCCTCTCCGTCAAACATAAGAAGGGGGCAAGCAGCTGATTGATAGTTCTGAAGCTCCCCTAACACCAGTGTATAGAAGACCAGTGGCTGGTCTTTAGGCCCTTTGCTTACAGTACAAGTAAAGCCCTGGCGCTTGGCACGTTTGATCCGTTTCATTTTCTCCAGGTCACAAGTTACAGGGTCTCACCAAAGTGGTCTTTTCTATATTCCGCTGCATCCCCTTGTCCATCATTTTCATCATCTAAAAAAAAAAAAAAAAAAAAAAAAAAAAAAAAAAAAAGTTACATGTTAGAATTACAGTATTATAATATTACACTTAGTAAATAATATGAGGCGACAATGCACAACGGAAATCTCAAAAAGTTAATTTGCACCAAAAAGCATGACGTGTTCCTATGTGTTTTAGACAGGTTGCATTTTTGAACGACTATTTGCAGGTTAAAGCCTTACTCTACGTTTAATGTGCCTTGAAATAGTTTGGGCCATGCTGGACCATTTTAGATCATGCAGCAAGTATTGTCTTCTTCCTGGAAAGGTACAAGCAACTTCCCCTCTGCTGCCAGAAACAGTCACTTGGTCGGCACCTCAAACGGGAAGGGGTTGTGTTGGAGTGGAGAGCAACTACATGGAATACCCCCGTACAAAAGTCTTAAAGAAGGAGGAGTCAATAAAGAGGGCAGAAACCTGACCATTGATAGTGCTGAAACCAATAAACCGGTCAAAATCCAGCTAAAAAATGAAAAAATGTGTTCCCAAGAAAGGAAAAACTCCTTATGTGGCATTGTCCAAGCCTGAATAGGATGACTTTCCAGTAGGATGGTCCTACATTGCAGAGAAAGCCAAATCGCCCAAAGTTCCAGGATGTTGACTGGAACATGAGCCTGTGAACACGTGCTCAGAACTCTTCGCAAGCCTAATAGGCTGGCGTCCATCATGAAGATCCTTCAAAGGACTGGAAGGGAGGACTTTCCCAACTGCAGACCTGGATTCCTAGGCCACCAGGCCAGGGACAACCTGGTACTCAGTGGGTTGATCAGGACCCCTATATGTCTCCAGAACTGGACAATACAAATCTGAGATTGGAGGAGTGTTTTAAGGTTCTCCTGTGGAAGGAATACTCTGGGCTGATCTGGGTAGAGGACTAGACACCCAGATACTCAAAAAGAAGAAGAGTTGGTTTCCAACAGAGATTTCTGAAGGTTAACCCATTAGCTGATAAGCGGGTGGGCCTTGACGGCCACATATATTTGTGTACCAAAATGTAAACAAACCAGTGATGAGAGCACGTGCCCTGCGTGCTCCTGGCACAGTTACCGGTGCCTAACGGAAAGCAAGTAGCGGTTGGGAGCTTTCTGATAATGTCACCGCTGTGACAGCCAATCACTGTGGTCATATGATCATAAATACCACCCCGCCTCCTGACATCAGAAACCCCTTACAGGGCCGGGAGGCACCAGCGTTAAGGATCCATCTGAACCCAAATATCGCAGTCTGAAAGAGCCCACACCAACCGGTCCCTCAATAGATGGTTTTCTAAATGCCCCACAAAGAAGATGATGCAGCAGGGCTAGTACAGAGGCCAGCACCTTGGTAGAATACCTGAGGTACAGATGAGAAGCGGAAGGACAGGGACCACAACTGGTAGTGCAGGAGCCCTTGACAAATCGCTAATAAGATGGAATGGTGGGACATGCAAATAACCATCTATGATGTTCGCGGACGTCAGAAATTCTCCCTGGTGAAGGGAGATGACACATTTGGTAGATTCCATAAGGAATTTTAAACTTGAATAAAGACATTCAGCGCTCCGAGATCCAGAATGGTGTAAATGCCCTCTTTTGGGCTGGAGAAGGTTGAACATATTGGAGTAAAACTACGGTAACCATTCTGCCACAGGAATTGGGACAATGATGCCTTGATCCAGAAGCACCCAAGAGGACTGGATGGAGATCTGCTAAATTAGTGAGGAGACACATGAAGGTTGCAGGTAAAAAGCCGAGGAGGGGGAAGGAACAATGGGAACGCACTTCTCGATATCCAAGCATCTGAGTTCCAAGCTGTCTGAACTTTTACAAAGGTTAAAAAGTGTTTTTGAACCCTAATATTATTATAAACGGTCGATATTAGCTACATTACATCGTCTTCCGACTCACTTTTCCACTAGAGCGTTTATTTTCTATAGCTTGGAAAAAAATGGTTAGTCATGCTATTCTCTGCATCCTCCCACTCTGGAAAATGTACAAAGAGTAGGGGGACCCCATGCAGAATGAAGATTTGGCAGAGTGAGTGCCAGACCTTGCAGGTGAACGATGAGCAAGATTTAGGCTGGGTTCACACCACAGCACGGAGCAGCTCACAGCAGGGGTCCGGTTCGTCCCCCATTCACCGTTTCAGGTCCGATTTTGGACCTGAAAACGGACCAGAACACGCATAGGAGCTGCTCCAGAGATGTGTGAACCGGCTCCATTGAGAGCCTGTCACAATCTCTTGACATGCGAACTGGATGTTGGGAAAACCACATCCAATTTGCAATAGTGTGAACCTAGCCTTAGGGGAGGGAAGAACTTAGTCTGTTCCGCTGATGAAGATGGGTTCTCTCACATCTCACCACCAGCAGCATTTTTGATGATGTTGTCAAGAGCTGGTCCATAGAGAGGCTAACATTTAAGGGCCATGCAAATCAAATGCTTTTTACACGAGGATTGCACAGTCCAGCACTTTAGGCAAAGTGACCAATACATATGAACCTGACATACGCAAGAATGGAGACTGGAGGCTTCTAGCAAACTATCAAAGCTAAAATTTAAGGCTACCACCGTCCACTCCACACATTCTATTTTGACCAGTCAGACATGGTCCGAAAAAGTAAGCTTACAGCCAGAATTGGACGCAGGGAAGAAAAGCCACCAAGAAGAGAGCTCTAGAAAGTGCTTCCAACCACTTATCAGTTGGATTCCTAAAAGAAAGGCGCATTCTCTACCAGAATAGTAAGCACTGTGCTAATGCAGGCACTTCTGCATAAGAATCTTAACTAAACGAATACAAGGCTAATAATGCGTATAGGGGGAGCAAACAGCTTGTCAGGAGGTTTCCAATACCCACTGAGAAAGTTGGAAAAGCAGGCATAAAAGGGGAAGAGTATTAAGTGACCCAAAGCCTGGAAACCACACTAATAGAAGCAACAAGCTTAGCCTATAGATTCAGAGTGGTGCACACTGAAGGACAGGGGTCTCCAAAGTTTCTAAACAAAGTCTTACAGTTTACGGTCTTTTAGACTTTAGGGGGCACAGGACCATGGCCAGTGGGAGTAGGAAATATCCTATCATTTGGTATTAGGGTATTTATTAGTGCCAGCGGGACGAATTATTGCCCCAAAAGCCAGATAAAGGCAAGCAAAGGGCCACATTCGGTCCTCGGCCTGCAGTTTGGAGACCACTGAATTATGAGATGAAATGGCATCCTTTATTTGGAAGTAATGGCATTAGACTGTGGCAAGCTCATCAGTCAAGGACCGAGGCAATACCAGCAACTCTGGATTTCCGCAACTAACTTTCAGCGGAATAAACTCTGGATAGCATCCTATGCCGAACCCAGTGCCTGCGGGTCACTTCCAAGCTATCCCCGCACATCTGGAAAGCTGTAAAGTGACGACGCTCCCACTGCAATGTAGAGAAGAGTCTAGATTGAAGGTGGGGAAAAAAAAAAAAAACGCCACAAAAAAAAAAAAAAAAAAAACGCCACAAGAAACCAACCAAACTAAAAACTGGAGCATGCTGGTAGTTGGGAGGAGTTCTCCTGGGCTGGCCTATTTGTTTGCCAGTGTCCAATCCTCCTGCTGGGAGCAGCAAAACCCAAAGGTTTAAAACTTCCTATGACCCACAATGGATGATAAGAAAGAAAAAAGGTTTTTGCCATTCATACACTTCAAGTATTCACACTATTTATTGAATAAAGATTGTGAAGTCCTTTCGTACTGTTGCTGTACCGATCCAGGATGTTCCATAAGGCTACAGGTACACGGGTGGTGCTGCCTATCAGCATCAAAACCCAGTGCTATCAAGTACCCCGGGAGGCACAGAACAGCGAGCAGCCCCTCTCCCAGCAGTCTGTTAAAATATTTGATAGGCTGAAATATGTGGTGGTTAGACACTGCACCGAACAGTACTGGGGCTGTACGCCCCAGATGCAAAATTCCTGTGTTTGGTGCATATGTCCCTGGACGCATAAAAGCCTAATCCAACCGACGAGCAATGCACTGATCAGGTGAGCGTACTCGAAGAATCACAAGCCCCTGGCTTGCCACCGTGTATACCAGAGAAAAGAGAAAGTGGCTGCACACCGCTGACCTAATCCAGATAGAAGTCCTTTATTTCTCTGAATATACAAACAGCACAGAAACTTGACAAGCTGTCAACGCGTTTCACACATTTTTTTCACCACTGCATATCTGCGCTTATCGCAAACTTGACAGACTGCTAGAAGTGGGGCTGGATGATACACCTGGGCCTCCAAGGCACATGAAAACTCCAGGACTGATGCTGATGGGCCAAACGACCCGTTGTGCATGAGGCCTATGGACTAGATTACAATATAAAAAATAAAATAAAAAGCACAAGATTAAAAATTAACCATATGACAACATTATAAAAAAAAAAAAAAAAAAAAAAAATACTTAACAGGCACCTTTAACCCACATTGCTCCTGTGAAAGTAGCAAGCAAAACATCCTTTATACTGGAATAAACAAACATACAGAAACATTGTGCATTGCAAACAATAAGCCTGAAGTGTGTTTTCTGAATAATTGTAACGCAGCTAAACGCAATGTACAAATGCAAGTGATCGCTGTGCCTGGAGTGTTGCAATTTCAAAATAACAAAACATGCTTTTAAAAGCGGCAAAACAGCCACCCGTGTGAAAGGGGCCTATTAGAAACATGCAACGTTATAGATATAAAATACATATACACTACGACCTTATAAACCTATCACGAGAGAAATGCAGCAGTACCATTGCAGAGCTTTCAGAAATGCTAGTTTCCTGGCTGCCATGATAATAAATCGCTTCAACTGTGTCATTAAAGCCTAAGGCAGGATATACATGGGTCGAATTTCTAAAGAATTTTCTTTCGCATATCGTATCTAAGAATTTTCTTTCGAATTTCGCACCATTAGTGGGGCTGCAGCAACAGCTGATTTTTGGGTGGCCATCAAATTTGAGTAATTGAGCATATTGGAATTTTTTTTTAAAAACAAACGATTTTCTAATCAATGATTGGAGAATCGTGCGAGAAATGTAATAGAAAAAGAAATGCGCATGTGCAAGAAAAGAAAATTCCCGGAAAGGAAAGAAGAGCCCCAGACACGAAAATTATTTTCTGTAGCAACATGAGGTGAAATTGAAGGCTTTGGTTTGCCAAATTTTGAAATCAATCGGATCACAAAACGCACGAAATTTCTGATTTTCAAAAGAAAATTCTTTCGAATTTCGACCATGTATGGCCAGCCTAACTCCATGTCCCGGAACTAAACCTTCCTATCCTTTTCAGCCAAGGCAGCTGCCATCTTGAGCCTCTGATCTGGAACTGCCGTGGTGCTGCACATGTGATCAGTTATGACACCAACCATTGGATGGTTTGACAGATTGGTTGAGGACACAAGCATATGTGACAATAAGCATTTGTGGCATGCCGATAATGGAACAGTTTTTTGAACTGTGAAAGCAATGGTTTAGTTCCACTTTCAGAAAAACGTTACATTATCAGCATGTGCCAGGAACGTAACTGTTACATATGTTGTTCCCTCAACCAAACTGTTAAACCATCAAATGGGCTGGTGTCAAAACTGATCACATGTGCAGAACCATGGCAGTTGAAGGTCAAACAGAAGACAAGATGGCAGCTTCCTTGGCTGAAAACAATAGAAGGGTTCAGTTCTGCTTTAAATGGCGGCTTTGGGCAAAAGCTAAAACAAACCATTTGCTGCACTAACAGGTGCACTTGTTGGGCGTGCTGTATTAACTGTGTGTGGCCTCGGCTATACAGTATTTAGCGCTGTGTTTGATGAGAATTTCCTGTTCTTCTCCTGGAACAAAACACAGGGTCAGATCGAGTGCTGCTCAGCCATTCACAGGAAGCTTTGTATTCTATGCAAAGCTTCCACCGATTCCCTGAAGCGGAGATTGTGACATCATCTGCTCACCTCAGCCAGAGGAAGCTTTGTATCCTATGCATGAATGCAAAGCTTCCACTGGTTGCCTGAAGCGGAGATTGTGACATCATCTGCTCACCTCAGCCAATCAGAGGAAGCTTTGTATCCTATGCATGAATGCAAAGCTTCCACTGATTGCCTGAAGCGGAGATTGTGACATCATCTGCTCACCTCAGCCAATCAGAGGAAGCTTTGTATTCTATGCATGAATGCAAAGCTTCCATTGATAGCCTGAAGCGGAGATTGTGACATCATCTGCTCACGTCAGCCAATCAGAGGAAGCTTTGTATCCTATGCATGAATGCAAAGCTTCCATTGATAGCCTGAAGTAGAGATTGTGACATAATTTGCTCACCTTTCTCAGCCAGCCAGAGGAAGCTTTGTATTCCTTCATCGAATACAAAGCTTTCTGTGAATGGCTAAGCAGCGCTCAGTGACTCGATTTCGTTCCGGGAGTAGGATGGGAAGTTATCATCCCACTGACGGGAACACACAGTGCTGTATACTGTATGTAGCAGAGGCTTCAAACCCTTAATAAAGTACGCCCAGCAAGCGCAACGGTTATTGCAGTTTATAGTTTGCTTGGGACGATTTAAAAAAAGGACATTAAAATGCAAAGTTAGGCTTGAAAGCCAAAAGACAAGCAACTAACATTTTTAAAAGATGCCCAGTAAAGGCCCCTCCTGAATTTCTCCAATGACGGGCTTTAACAATGTCATGCAAACAGAAAATGGTTTTATTGTAACTCACATCAGAAATTCCTTTTAATGGTTTAGTGCAGCAAAACTAAAGAAAGCTGATGTTTGACTGGTTGTTAGGAATTATTTTCACGGTCCACATGCAACCAACAACAGGAAGTTTGGTAAAGGATGGTAGCGGATTCTGAGAGCTGTGGTCAGACCATGGCTAGACTGGGGGTAGCTTAGAGAATAGAATTCAGATAGCGGCCCCGCTCACCTTGTACATCTTCTTCTCCCCCATCACCATCCTCTTCCTCATTGTAAGCCAGCTCTGCCTGCTTGTCTGCCTCGTACTCACCCACGTTCCCATCATCCCCGTTATAATCTGCCACTTTAGAACCATGTTGAGGATCTACAGGGGACTCATTCTCATCAAAAAACCGACCTGGGAAGTCGGGAGTGAAAAGGAGCAGAAGAGGATAGAAAAAGCGGGGAAAGAAAGAGGGAAGGAAGGAAAAATTTGAGAATATTAAGGAACAAAATCAGAACAGACAGGACAGAACTTCAAGCCAAAAAGACTGAGCCATCTGAAGGCACATTTAAAATCAGAAAAACAAAAAAGGAAAAAAGGTCAAGAACAAAGTACCCGGTGTATGTGGATGTCTTCATGGGCCTACAAGAAGGCATCATAAATGAAGTGTAAGCAACAATTAAAAAAGTGCACATGGTTGGGCATCAAAACCATGGACATTTATGAAGTTTGTGCAAAGATACACCAAAAAAAAGAAAAGGAAGAAGAACACAACATACTGATGTGGTATACAGTGAATCAGCCATTCTCAACCAAGGTTTCATGGAACCCCATGGTTCCTTCTGAAGTTGTCAGGGGTTCCTTGAGCTGTAGCTCACCGACCACCTATCTGACGGTGCCTGCATAGTTCCAAGGCCATCCCCACTTGGCAGTGCCAGCAGCATGACACCAATGATCTTTTTAGGCCCGTTTCACATGGACTTCAGTTTGTATAAGAGCAGTGTGAACAGCTAGCTTTGGCAAAGTATTTGCCGAGCTTTCAGCAAGCTTTGTTGAAGCTTTTCAAGTACCAATCAGCTCCAGTTTGTAAATGTTGAGGACAGATACTAATGGGGAGTGCAGATTGCCACTTTAAAACAAGCTGCTAGCAGGCTTCAACAATTCTTGAAGCTTGTTAAAGAGGTTGTAAACCATACAAAAAAAAAAAAAAACCTGCAAGACAAAAAGGCATAATGAGCTAGTATGCATAGCATACTAACTCATTATGAATTACTTACCTGAGATCGAAGCCCCCGCAACGGTCCTCGTTCACCGATCCAGCGGCCGACATCTCTCCCGGGGATTACATCCGGGTATCGCGGGGCTCCGGTGCTGTGATTGACCGGAACCGTGATGACGTCACTCCCGTGCGCGCGGGAGCCGCCGGTAACGGGACACAGTCTAGCTGGAGCAACGGCACGTACGTGCCATTGCTTCAGTTCACTTAACTGTGCACATGCCGATGACGTCAGCACATGCAAATACAGGGGACATCTCCTAAACCATGCAGGTTTAGGAGATATCCAGTGTAGCTATAGGTAAGCCTAATTATAGGCTTACCTGTAGTATAAAAGTGGTTGTAAAGGGTTTACAACCACTTTAAAACTCCTGATAGCAGCTTGATTAAAAGGAGAAGTATGGGGAAAGCTCGTTAGGCTGTACTTTTGTGGATCACAGGAGGGCAGTTCGTTTTGCACTCCAGTGACCCTTTTTCAGCAGGCTGAAATCCGCTGTCTGTTGACGTCACAGAGCTGGTCCAGGCCTGGGCAAGATGGCGACAATCGAGTCAAGATTCCCCCCACATGCCTGGACCAGCACCCGGCTCAGCCTCTCTGCGAGCTGCTGAGAGCCTGAGTTGGCCTCTCCTGCCCCCTACATAGCCCAGCGCTCCAGTGAGTACAGGGGTAGGGGGGCAGAGCAGACAATGGTGACTAACAGTCGCCAGCTCTCTGCTCATGGAGCTCTGAGAACCAAGCGATTGGCAGTGTTAGATCGCTCGGTTAGCAGCGTTAGAGCCGGCGGGGGACATATGCAAAATTGGCCAGATGCTGCGTCCACCTAGGTAATTATGAATCTTTAAAAGAATAAAAAAAAAAAAGATTTAAGACTTCTCTTTTAACCACTTGCCGACCGCTGCACGCCGATATACGCCGGCACAATGGCAGCAGTGGGCAAATGGGCGTACCTGTATGTCCCCTTTAATTGGTGTACGCTGCGTACAGCGTGACTGCGGACTCGATGTCCACCGGGGTCCCGCGATCGTGTCACAGAGCGGCAAAACGGGGAGATGCCTATGTAAACAAGGCATTCCCCTGTTCCGCCTAGCAACATGACAGGGATCTACTGCTCCCTGTCATGTCAGTGGTAGCCCCCCCCCCAGTTAGAATCACTCCCTAGGACACACTCAACCCCTTGATCGCCCCCTAGTGTTTAACCCCTTCCCTGCCAGTGTCATTTACACAGTAATCAGTGCATTTTTATAGCACTGAGCGCTGTAAAAAATGACAATGGTCCCAAAATAGTGTCAAAAGTGTCCGACGTAATGTCGCAGTTATGATAAAAATCGCAGTAGTGAAATAGCGCTAATATAGCACATCAACAAAGAAAAAAAAAAAAAAAAACCCAAGGAATTTCTCGGATACTCATGGCAAATATAATATAACTCATATAAAAGTGTTCAAAGTCCTAAAAGGTGCTTCCCATAATATAAATCTGAGCAATAATGCAATGAAATCCAGTAAAGTGTATCACATAAAACTAAACTAAAAGTAAATTGTTTCCCAAGAATAATCAGCATCCAAAAAAAAAAAATCAGGTGACTCTGATTATTGATATTATATATTTTTTTTTTTCTCTTGCTCTTCCTCGCTCTTTTTTTTGTCTACCATTATCTGTTTTTATACCACTTCTTGTAAGTATGTAACAATATTAGTGAGAGTTTTTTTGCTTTGCCAATCTGACTTACCCAGGGCCCTTTGCTCTGATGCCTCATTTACATGATTAGTATTGCTATCTAAGATCACCATCGTCACCCAGCACCTGTACCCTTGATGAAGTCACGTGTGTTGTGACGCAACACATCGGGAGGAGCTTGGTGACGTCACTTCCGGTTACAGCCGTGACCAGAAGTCTTTTCATTTGACACATTTTTCTTGCTGCCTGGCCTGCTGTTGCCATTTTTATTGTAAAGGAGCTTTTAGATTTTTTAAATTACTTTTGAACCTTTTAACCTACTACACTATGGAGAGCCTGCTTTTTTTTTTATCTTCTTAATCTTCTAATCGGATTGGGAGAAACTTTTCTTTCTAGGAAAGGACCGTGGAGACCAGAGAAAAAGTTACAACGATCCCTTGGACCTTGTGAGGAAAGCTTCAACAACAGACTAGTCGTTTACTGTTGCCCCACCTATAAGATTGGGAGAAAAAAAAAAAAAAAAAAACTTTCTTCTAGGAAAAGACCGTGGAGACCGGAGAAAAGTTGCAGTGATCCCTTGAAAGCTGTGAGGAAAGCTTCAACAACAGGCTGGGCGTTCACTGTTGCCCCATTAGACCCGTTGGGGGTCTATCTATAAGGTGAGAGGCTAGCACTACTGGGGGAGGATTGCAGAAAAACAATGTTTACCATCTTACAGTTTTAATCTGGACTCTTTCACCTGTCCTTATCCCCCTCGTCTCTTCTCTTATCTACTCCGATTTATATTTTTCACTTTGGAACTGATCATCTCTCTGAGTTACCTGATTTCTTTGGATGCTGATTACTCCTGGGAAACGATTTACTTTTAGTTTAGTTTTATGTGATAAACTTTACTGGATTTCATTGCATTATTGCTCAGATTTATATTATGGGATGGACCTTTTAGGACTTTCAACACTTTTATATGAGTTTATATTTGCCATGAGCATCTGAGAAATTCTTTGGGGTTTTTTTTTCTTCTTTGTTGACGTGCTATATTTTTAGAGGTGTTGGTTACACTATAGAATTTTAGCTGCTTTTTTCCCCATTTACCGTATATACTCGAGTATAAGCCGAGGCACCTAATTTTACCGCAAAAAACTGGAAAAACGTATTGACTCGAGTATAAGCCTAGGGTGAGGAATGCGCAGCTACTGTAAGTGGAAAAGAGGGTCAACAATGCCCATTTGCAGCCTCACTGTGCCCATTTGCAGCCATAGGTCCCCCAAACTTCAAACTTGGTAGTTAAGGGTTCCTAGACGCCCCCCTAGCTGCAGCCAAAATTTGGGGTCTCTGGACCCAAAGGGTCCCGAAATGACATTGCTGCAGATGGACACAGTTGACCGACTTTGGGGCCCCGTATCTCGGGGTCACTTTGTGCTAGGAACCCCAAATTTGGTTTGCATACCCAGTGGAATTAGCACTACAACATATCCAAAGCCCCGCGATACGGGTCCCCAAAATCAGTTCGGAAAACGTCAAGCACTTTTCTGCAGCAGAGAATGACATTTTCCAAACCGACTTTGGGGCCCCGTATCTCAGGGCCACTTGGTGCTAGGAACCCCACATTTGGTGTGCTAACCCAGTGGAACTAGCACTACAACATATCCAAAGCTGGAGTTCCTAGCACTAAGTGGCCCTGAGATACGGGGCCCCAAAGTCGGTTCGGAAACTGTCATTCTCTGCTGCAGAAAAGTGATTGACTCGAGTATAAGCCGAGGGGGGCATTTCCAGCACAAAAAAAATGTGCTGAAAAACTCGGCTTATACTCGAGTATATACGGTATGTTGGGAAAATTCCTGTAGAAATGTTGGTGAAAACAAGCGCCAAGATTTTTAAGTGTCCACCGACTGTTTAGGTTCGGAAAATGTCATTCTCTGCTGCAGAAAAGTGCTTGACATTTTCTGAACCGACTTTGGGGCCCCGTATCTCAGGGCCACTTGGTGCTAGGAACCCCAGCTTTGGATATGTTGTAGTGCTATTTTGACTGGGTTGGCACACTAAATTTGAGGTTTCTACCAAGTGGCCCCGAGATACGGGACCCCAAAGTCTGTTTGGAATATGTAATTCTCTGCAGAAAAATGCTTGACTCGAGTATAAGCCGAGGGGGGCATTTTCAGCACAAAAAAAAAATGTGCTAAAAAACTCGACTTATACTCGAGTATATACGGTAGCACTTTATTTGAATTGATACACTGTTGGTAGCGCATTAGTATTTTGTCATATCAGATTTAAAAAAAAATAAATAATAATCGCAGATCGCCACCATTACTAATAATAAAAAAAAATTAATAATAAAAATGCCATAAAACTATCCCCTATTTTGTAGACGCTATTACTTTTGCGCAAACCAATCAATATACGCTGATTGCGATTTTTTTTTTACCAAAAATATGTAGAATATATAATCGGCCTAAACTGAGGAAAAAAAAAATGTTTTTTATATATTTTTTGGGGATATTTATTATAGCAAAAAGTAAAAAAAAAAAAATATGGCTTTTTTTTCAAAATTGACGCTCTTTTTTTGTTTATAGCGCAAAAAATAAAAACCGCGGAGGTGATGAAATACCACCAAAAGAAAACTATTTGTGGGGGAAAAAAAAAAAGGACGTCAATTTTGTTTTGGTGTAACATCGCACGACCGCAAAATTGTCAGTTAAAGCGACGCAGTGCCGAATCGCAAAAAGTGCTCTGGTCAGGAAGGGGGATAAAATCTTCCCGGGCTGAAGCGTTTAAAGTGGCAGTTAGCACTCCCATTAGTATCGGTGTTCAACATTTACAAACTGGAGCTGAACTGGTACTACAAAGCTTGCTGGTCACACTGCTCTTATATTCCAGCTGAAGCCTGTGGAAACAGGCCTTCGTTTTCTTTAAGGGTGGCGTTCTGACACACCACTGCCAACGTGGGGGCATTCTTCCTCCTGATCACCAACACAAAGGAGGATTTTCCTTTTTGACCCAAAATGAATTGAATTAAAAGGTTTCCCAGAGACATGAACATTTTCAGGGTTCCTCTTGGGTAAAAAAAAAAAAAGAAAAAAAAAAAAAGATGGTTGGCAAGAGTGGGGCATGGACAAAACAAAAAGTCAGCACATGCATGGTCAATAAGGGCAGGGGGGGGGGCATGCATTAGGGGACAAGCTGCCAAAAAGTAGCTTTTATAAAAAATAAACCAATGCAAGCCATACAGGGTAAAAAATGGCAGATAATAGGGTAAATTCTATTACAAAAAATGGGTACATGCAAAAACAAATGTAAAAAAGTAAAAAAACAAAACAAAAAAAATGAAATAAAAAAAACAGTACAAAAAAAAAAAAAAAATGAATGGGTGGAGGATACAGAACAATGCTCAAGCAGAGAATTTAGAATGAATACGGAATGCAGATGTTAACATGCAGGACAGAAGCAGCGAGGCTCCGGGTGATGAAGACAAGTCATTGATGAACGGTTGCAAGAGAAAGTTGAGTGAAAGAAAAAAGTAAGATGGTGGGAATGGGGATCAGTATGAAGGAAATGCCACCGACAAATAGAAAAGGTCCAGGATACCCAATTTATTTCATTTTAGATAAGAGGAGGGTACAAACTGTTCATATTGACATAATTTAGGTCTGAAGATGATCGAGGTTTAGTTCTGGTCCTTGGATACATATATGACAAATATCCTGGCAGAATTTCCATATTTCCATGGGGATTACAACACTACAGGCAGTTTCTGGAAGGTATTTCAATTCTTGTACATTAACCACTTTTGTTGTTGTTTACAAGTTAAAAACATTTTTTTTTTTTGCTAGAAAATTACTTAGAACCCCCAAACATTATATATAATTTTTTTTAGCAGATACCCTGGAGAATTAAATGGTTGTTAAAAATTACTTAGAACCCCCAAACATTCTACATTCTCCCCCCCCCCCCCAAAACCCTAGAGAATAAAATGGCGGTCGTTGCAATACTTTCTGTCACACCGTATTTGCGCAGCGGTCTTACAAGCGCACTTTTTTCTTGGAAAAAAATACACTTTTTGAATTAAAAAATAAGACAAGACAACAGTAAAGTTTTTTTTTAATATTGTGAAAGATAATGTTACGCCGAGTAAATCGATACCCAACATGTCACGCTTCAAAACTGCGCCCGCTCTTGGAACGGCGACAAACTTTTACCCTTAAAAATCTCCATAGGCGACGGTTTCTACAGGTTGCATGTTTTGAGTTACAGAGGAGGTCTAGGCTTCATGTACACTACGGGTCCTAAAAACTTGAGTTTAGGAGCTTTTTAGGAGCTAAACCCAACCCCAACCCTAAACCCAACCCAACATAAAAGCCTATGTGTCAATTTACACGCAGGATTTAGGAGCTGCTGCGGTTAGGAAAGGTTCAACATCCCTCAACCTCCCTCTCCTGAACGCGGAAGAATCACATTCAGGATAGGAACATTTTGACCACTGGCCGCGGGAAACCATGTGATTTTTGTGTTTTCCCACGGCCCATCACGACCAAGTGTACATGAGGCATTACTAAAACTGGAAGATTTCAAAATCTGGTGCAGCTCGGCATAGAAACCAATCAGCTTCCAGGCTTTTTATTTTGCTTAGCAGAACAAGCTGAAAGTTTGAAGCCGACTGGCTACCATGCACAGCTGCACCAGATTTTGCACCCTAGTTTTAGTAAATCAACCCCATTGTCTTCTCAACGACCGCACTGCCCATTCACAGAAGCCTTTGTATTTTTATGAACGTGCTCTGTCCATTCACAGAAGCCTTTGTATTTTATGAATGCATTCACATAATACAAAGCTATCTGTGATAGGGCAGGAGGAGGGGAGGGGAGTGGCTGCCAAAGTAGCTGCAGGAGACCCTGCAGCTGAAGGAGCTGAGACCAGAAGGTCCAGCAATGGAGCGTCCTTCCCAAAGTTCCATAAAACGATCAGATGTAATTTAGAAAGATAAGTCCATGAGGTGACATGCACCTCGCTGGATTTAACTTACAGTATGCTCGCTCTCTTTTAATCAAAGTGGCTGAATTCCTGGAGTTCAGCTTTAAATGAATGTAATGAGCATCCTAGCTGAAGGAGCACCGATAGGAAATCCATTCACACAAGTCACATAATGGATATAGTGCAGTGGTCAACCAGTGACTCTCATACCTTTGAATGGGTTTCCAGCAGCTACTCTGCAGGGCCAGTTTCTCTATACTGGAAGTCCTGCTGTAACATACAGTAGTGCCTTGGATTACGAGCATAATCCGTTCCAGAAGCATGCTTGTAATCCAAAGCACTCGTATATCAAAGCGAGTTTCCCTATAGGAATCAATGGAAACTCAGATAATTTGTTCCACAGTGACTGCTATTGTATGCAGTACCGCATGTGGCCAGAGGTGGGGGGAGCGCCGGAAACACTCAGAGACACTCAGGTACGAAGTGTCTCCGAGCGTCACCAGCGCCCCCGCACCTCTGGATAAATGTGGTACTGCACACCTCAGAGGCTTGAATCCTGCTGGTCTTGCGAGACAATGCTTGCAAATCAAGTCAAGATTTTAAAAAAAAAAAAAAAAAAAAAACAGCTTGTATTGTTAAACGCTCGTAAACCACATTACTCGCAATCCGAGGTTTTACTGTACACTACATGTATGTGGGAATATGAGCAAGTGTTTATATAATTTTTACAACAAAATACAAACACCATCACAATTTTAGTAAGTATATAAATCATTTTACATACATTTGTGAACAGGATTAGAAGCCAATATTTTATTTATAATTTTCTTTTTAACAAGTGGTAGTAAAGACGAAATATTCCTAAAAATGAACACTCCCCCCACTCATCCGCATATCTTGTACTTTCCTTTTTTAATCCAGTCCAGTCACAGGATTCAGCAGCTTTGGCTCCCCTGTGTAAGGGAGCGACCGACTACGGCTGGGAATACCTGCTACAGTGACGTCACCTATAGGCTCCCATGGCCCAGCCATTGCTGACACTCCCTCTTCTCCCCTGCAGCAGTTGCTCACTGACACAGGGGAGCTGGAGCTGCTAGATCATGTGACCAGATTGGATTCAAAAGAAGAAGTACACAGATCTTTTTAATACAAGGTGGGGGGGGTTAAACGCTGTGCTTTTACCACTCCCACTGGTCCTGAGTGCTTGAATCTTCAGCTGGTCTTCCTTCAAGTCTCTTTCGCCATGATGTCCCTCCCGCACACAGGATATACACGACGGTTCAAAGCAGGTGCCATAAATGTGATCCGAGCTGCATGGCTCAGATTGGATTAACTCCGACAGGCCAGGAGAGGCATTTATAACGAGACCACGGGGGTTTGCAACATTGACTTCAATGCCACTTTAACCGCTTCCGGACCGTCCCACGTACATTTACTGTGGCAGGGCGGCCCGGGTGCGCAAAATCACGTACCTGTACGTGACTTCGTGCACGCTCTCGACGGCACCCACTGTGATTGGACACGGCGGGAGCCAATCAGCGGGTCTGGCAGCTGCGAGCTGCCGATCGTTTAACGGAGAGTCGGATCAGCGCTGTGCTAAGCTGAATCAGGATCTCTCTTTTCCTTCAGTGTATCACTTCCTCCCCCACAGTTAGAAAAACCTCCCCTTGATCGCCCCCCCCAAGTGTTAACCTCTTCCCTGTCAGTGACATTTACACAGTAAATCAGTGCATTTTCATAGCACTGATCGCTTCATAAACGTCACTGGTCCACAAAAAAAAAAAAAAAAAAAAAAAAAAAGTGTCCGACCTGTTCGCCGCAATATTGTAGTCCCGCTAAAAATCGCTGATCCCTGCCCATTACTAGTAACAAATTTTTTTTTTTTTTTTTAAATGCCATAAATCTATCCCCCATTTTGTAGATGTTATAACTTTTGTGCAAACCAATCAATATACACTTATTGGGAGTTTTTAAAATCAAAAATATGTAGAATACATATTGGCCTAAATTGATGAAGAAATTAGATTTTTTTTTTACATTTTTGTTCTGGCTATTATAGCAGAAAGTAAAAAAAATATTGTTTTTTTTTTTTTTTTAATTGTCTGTCTTTTTTTGTTTATAGCGCAAAAAATAAAAACTGCAGCGGTGATCAAATACCACCAAAAGAAAGCTCTAATTGTGGGGAAATGTCCTGGTCAGGAAGTGGCTAGAACCTTCCAGGGCTGGAGTAAAAGAATAAAAAAGGAAAGGTTATAAACTAACTAAGCTTTAAATGTTGCCTTCCCATTGCCTTCAGTAATAGTACAGACTTTGATAAACAGCAATTTAAATACTTGTTTAATCCTTCCATAAGAAAGTGAACCGGGAAAAGATGAAGGCTCTGGGGATGTCTAATTGCTACACCAGTCTGGACACCAATGAGATTCGTTCTTTTTTTTTTTTTTAAAGGGTTGATGCTATTCAGAGGACATCTACCCACCTAACAGAACTCAGGAGATAACAGTGCTGAATAGATTTGATCTTTAAAAGCAGGTCCTAATCAATAAAGGCCCCAGAATCACAATATAGAGCACAACGTTTTTTGGGAACACTTCCTGTGCAGACTTCATTTTATAGTATCCAAATCTAATTCACACGATTGAATTTATACTTTTTTTTTTTTTCTCTTTAACATTAGCTCTACCCTCCTGCAAGTTTAAATCAGACTACAATTAAATGGAGTTTGCACAGAATTGTTTCCGAAAAAGTTTGTGCATCTCCTATTTATTGAAGAACTACAAGAAAATGGCTGCCGTTTGTGTTGGGGCTTTTCCGCCTACAAAAAACAGTGTATATTGCTGTGCTATCCTTGATCAGCATAACATTGCGGTGAGTTTGCAATCTCCTTATGTGGTGAAGGAACAACAAACGGCGGGTGTTTTCTTTATGCACAGTGAAGGTCTGAGCAAACGACACCTTGGCTTTTGTGTGTGTCGGGCAGAGTCACCCACTCAGCCTGTTCATTTCGTTATGAATAAATCAGCGTTAGGTTTGCACCATCCGTTTTGAATCACGTTGTACTACCAAATCAGGCCAGCAGGTGGTGATGTAAAGCTATCAGAAGAGTTCTTTGTCTGCCTCTCGGTTTTCCCAATTCACTCGCCCAGGCAAGGCCGCATTTCCTTTACTGTGTGTGTATAATAATTATATATATATATATATATATATATATATATATATATATATATATATATATATATATATATATATAAATAATATTATTACTAATAATAATGAGATGAATATTAATAAGTATGATATATATAAAATAATATTATTATTAATAATGATATATATATATAGATATAGATATCGATATCGATATCGATATCTAGATATAGATATATATATATATCTATCTATCTATCTATCTATCTATCTATCTATCTATCTATCTATCTATCTATCTATCTATCTATAGATAGATATACACCTTAGTGCATTAAAGGTAAAAAAAACCTTTTATTTACAGCTCCCTCCACCCCAAATTCTTTTTATTATAAAAGTAAACAAAATTACAGAAGTAATTTTGAAAAAAATCGGTTACAAACCAGAATGTGTACATATCTCAAAGCCCCCCCCCCAAATACTTACCTTGAGATTTTTTTTTTTTTGGTCTAGCGCTGTGCCCGAGAGCAGCATCACAGCTTTCTCTCTCCCCCTCCTCATTGGACTCCGGGACTGGGGGGCGCGGAGCTGAACTGCACTGTGTGTGTGTCAATAGACGTACACAGTGTGGCGCAGGAGTGATGCACCTTAAAGTGATTGTAAACCCTTACAATCCACCTTTTGCTACAATAAGGCCACTTTCACACTGAGGCGCTTCTAAACTGCCAGTAAAAACACTGAGCGCTTTTGAAGAGCTTTTCAGGCGCTTTTGAAGAGCTTTCCATTCATTTCAATAGAGAGGGGCGTTTTTCACAGCCCTGCCAGCGCACTGCCCAAGTGTGAAAGTATTCATTGATTTTAATAGAAATAAGTTTTCATGAGCTTTTTAGGCGCTGTTTTTAGCGTGAAAGCGCCTGAAAAAGCACCTCAGTGTGAAAGTGGTCTTAGGCTTACCTGTAGCTACCCCGGATATCTCATAAATCTGCACGGTTTAGGAGATATCCCCTGTATCTGCATGTGCCCACATCGGCACTGAAGCAATGGCACGTACGTGCCGTTTGCTTCAGTGAATGTGCCGTTACCGGCAGCTCCCGCGTGCATGCGCAGGAGTGACATCATCGCGGCTCCAGCCAATCACAGCGCCGGAGCCGCTATACCCGGAAGTAACTCCAGGGAGAAATTACGCCGGCCGGTGCTGAGTACAGGCACCACAGCGGGGGCTTCGATCTCAGGTGATTATTACATAATGAGCTAGTAAGCTATGCATACTAGCTCATTATGCCTTTGTCTTGCAGGTCTTTTATTTTTTTCCCATGTGGGTTTACAACCACTTTAATTTATAGAATGCATTAAGGTGAAAAAACAAGAGGGCTTACAACCCCTTTAATCCACAACAGTAAAATCAGTCTGTATATGCAGTAAAGCTTGCCTGTTATATGTGCTGTGGAACCTTAGGGGTTAATCCTCCGCATTGTATAAAAAGGCTGTTTGATCCCCCCCCTTCTTTCATTGTCCCCAATCCATCTGATAGTACAGAGCTTTGGGGGCACTCTGCACTTTGCTCAGTTTGGTGTGTATTGCTAGAGGTTTTTTTTCTGGTGGGTGCATGTGATCAGCACAGGGCCAATCAGTGCTGTCCAGAGGGTCAGGGGTCATGTAGCCTCATAGGACAGTCAGAGGAGAACGAAAACCTTGCCTACAAGCTTCAACCAAAAAACAATAGAAGTCACAAGACTGCTATGTACTGCTGATGAGAAAAAGTATTTGGCAGTTTATTTACTAATACAATTGCATTTCCATGTTCTGTGTACTGTGGGAGACCCACATATAGTGACTCCAGGCTCCTGGGGAGACCCACATAGAGTGACTCCAGGCTCCTGGGGAGACCCACATAGAGTGACTCCAGGCTCCTGGGGAGACCCACATAGAGTGACTCCAGGCTCCTGGGGAGACCCACATAGAGTGACTCCAGGATCCTGGCGAGACCCACATAGAGTGACTCCAGGCTCCTGGGGAGACCCACATAGAGTGACTCCAGGCTCCTGGGGAGACCCACATAGAGTGACTCCAGGCTCCTGGCGAGACCCACATAGAGTGACTCCAGGCTCCTGGCGAGACCCACATAGAGTGACTCCAGGCTCCTGGCGAGACCCACATAGAGTGACTCCAGGCTCCTGGCGAGACCCACATAGAGTGACTCCAGGCTCCTGGCGAGACCCACATAGAGTGGCTCCAGGGTCCTGTGGAGAGCACATACAGTGGCTTGCGAACCTTTTGCCACATTTCAGGCTTCAAACATAAAGATATAACATTTTTATTTTTTGTGAAGAATCACCAACAAGTGGGACACAATTGTAAAGTGGAACGAAATCTTTTGGATTTTTGAAACTTTTTTAACTACTAAAAAAATGAAAAGTGGGGTGTGCAAAATTATTCGTCCCCTTTCGTTAATACTTTGTAGAGCCACCTTTTGCTGCGATTACAGCTGCAAGTCGCTTGGGGTATGTCTCTATCAGTTTTGCACATCGAGAGACTGAAATTCTTGCCCATTCTTCCTTGCAAAACAGCTCGAGCTCAGTGAGGTTGGATGGAGAGCGTTTGTAAACAGCAGTTTTCAGCTCTTTCCACAGATTCTCGATTGGATTCAGGTCTGGACTTTGATTTGGCCATTCTAACAACTGGATACGTTTATTTGTGAACCATTCCTTTGTAGATTTTGCTGTATGTTTGGGATCATTGTCTTGTTGGAAGATAAATCTCCGTCCCAGTTTCAGGTCTTTTGCAGACTCCCACAGGTTTTCATCCAGAATGGTCCTGTATTTGGCTGCATCCATCTTCCCCTCAATTTTAACCATCTTCCCTGTCCCTGCTGAAGAAAAGCAGGCCCAAACCATGATGCTGCCACCACCATGTTTGACAGTGGAGATGGTGGGTTGAGTGTGATGAGCTGTGTTGCTTTTACGCCAAACATATCGTTTTGCATTGTGGCCAAAAAGTTCGATTTTGGTTTCATTGGACCAGAGCACCTTCTTCCACATGTTTGGTGTGTCTCCCAGGTGGCTTGTGGCAAACTTTAGACAAGACTTTTTATGGATATCTTTGAGAAATGGCTTTCTTCTTGCCACTCTTCCATAAAGGGCAGATTTGTGCAGTGTACGACTGATTGTTGTCCTATGGACAGACTCTCCCACCTCAGTTGTAGTTCTCTGCAGTTCATCCAGAGTGATCATGGGCCTCTTGGCTGCACCTCTGATCAGTCTTCTCCTTGTCTGAGCTGAAAGTTTAGAGGGACAGCCAGGTCTTGGTAGATTTGCAGTGGTCTGATACTCCTTCCATTTCAAAATGATGGCTTGCACAGTGCTCCTTGGGATGTTTAAAGCTTGGGAAATCTTTTTGTATCCAAATCCGGCTTTAAACTTCTCCACAACAGTATTACGGACCTGCCTGGTGTGTTCCTTGGTCTTCATGATGCTCTCTGCGCTTTCAACAGAACCCTGAGACTATCACAGAGCAGGTGCATTTATACAGAGACTTGATTACACACAGGTGGATTCTATTTATCACCATCAGTCATTTAGGACAACATTGGATCATTCAGAGATCCTCGCTGAACTTCTGGAGTGAGTTTGCTGCACTGAAAGTAAAGGGGCCGAATAATTTTGCACGCACCACTTTTCAGTTTTTTAATTGTTAAAAAAGTTTAAAATATCCAATAGATTTCGTTCCACTTCACAATTGTGTCCCACTTGTTGGTGATTCTTCACAAAAAATTAAAATTTTATATCTTTATGTTTGAAGCCTGAAATGTGGCAAAAGGTTCAAAAGTTCAAGGGGGCCGAATACTTTCGCAAGCCACTGTATAGTGACTGCAGGCTCCTGGGGAGACCCACATATAGTGACTGCAGGCTCCTGGGGAGAGCACATATAGTGACTGCAGGCTCCTGGGGAGAGCACATATAGTGACTGCAGGCTCCTGGGGAGAGCACATATAGTGACTCCAGGCTCCTGGGGAGAGCACATATAGTGACTGCAGGCTCCTGGGGAGAGCACATATAGTGACTCCAGGCTCCTGGGGAGAGCACATATAGTGACTCCAGGCTCCTGGGGAGAGCACATATAGTGACTCCAGGCTCCTGGGGAGACCACATATAGTGACTCCAGGCTCCTGGGGAGAGCACATATAGTGACTCCAGGCTCCTGGGGAGAGCACATATAGTGACTCCAGGCTCCTGGGGAGAGCACATATAGTGACTGCAGGCTCCTGGGGAGAGCACATATAGTGACTCCAGGCTCCTGGGGAGAGCACATATAGTGACTCCAGGCTCCTGGGGAGAGCACATATAGTGACTCCAGGCTCCTGGGGAGAGCACATATAGTGACTCCAGGCTCCTGGGGAGACCCACATATAGTGACTCCAGGCTCCTGGGGAGACCCACATATAGAGACTCCAGGGTCCTGGGTTTAGTAACACTTTAAGTGGCCCTTTGCATAGAAAGTTTGGAGAGACCTGCTCTATAGGATCACGATTGAAGATATATGCATACTCAGAGGTGCAGACATGCATAAAAGGACACATGTCAGACCTGATATGCATCAGTATGTGGTAGTAGCTCTGGGTACGGAGTACATGGATCAGTGCAAGGTAAAAAAAAAATCTTTACAAGTTTAATCTCAAAGGCTGCACATGTTAAACACGACATTCACACATTGGTGAATACTCCCAAAACCCTCTGATTGAGGGAAGTGGAGTGCCATGTGTTATGTGGGAATAGGTTTTCACCCATTACGTAGATAGGCAATGAGCCTCCGCCAATAGAGGAGCAGCCGTATTTTCACTGACAACATCGATGACAGTTGTCGGTTACGACCGATTCCATAAGTCCGTTCTGAATGATTAGTTATAAAATGTATGTCATTTTTTCATAATGAGACAAGGTAGTCTTACTTTGCTTTAGGTTAGGAAAGATCAGAGACTTCGGGTCTTTGGGGATTGGTTTCCCAGGTAGAGGCCCCAAATGCAGGGCGTTGTCTTCTAATGGAGGATCCTGCTCTTTAATGGCACCAGGAGGTAGGTACTTCACTAGAGAAGAAGATGAGAAATAACACATCACTGGAAGTTCTCACAGGCAGGACCTCCTAATCCTCGTGTATTGAATTGTATAAAAAGCAGGCCGTACAGTTACTTTACAAAACACTGTGCAAACTGCCGCCACTACACAAAAAAAAGCAAACAATTTTTTAAAATAAAAAATATGACAACAGTAAAGTTAGCCCAATTTTTTTTTTTTTTTTTATATTGTGAAAGATAATGTTACGCCGAGTAAATTGATACCCAACATATCACGCTTCAAAGTTGCGCCCGCTCGTGGAATAGCGACAAACTTTTACCCTTAAAAATCTCCATAGGCGACATTTTAAAAAATTCTACAGGTTGCATGTTTTGCGTTAGAGGAGGTAAAAAACATAAAGGACATAAAAAATTGTGTCACTTTTATTCCTATTACAAGGAATGTAAACATCCCTTGTAATAGCAA
Organism: Aquarana catesbeiana; assembly: GCF_042186555.1. NCBI lineage: Eukaryota > Metazoa > Chordata > Amphibia > Anura > Ranidae > Aquarana > Aquarana catesbeiana. Next base: position 10,034,389 of record NC_133326.1, on the reverse strand, counting down.
AAAAAGCATGACAGGTCCTCTTATATGAGCTCTGGGGGTCAAAAAGATCTCACATCTCACATTTACACTAAAATGTAATAAAAAAACCAAAAAAACAAAAAACAAACAAAGGGTCCTTTAAGAGCCATCTTCCTCCTCACTCGTCCCCATGCACAGCCACGGGAAGGATCCGATTGCCTCCGCCGCTGCCGACGGCTCCGGTAAGTGGCGGAGGGCACCGGTAAGCGGTGGGAGGGGGGCTCCTCTCCCGCCGCCGATAAAAGTGATCTCGTGGCGAATCCGCCGCAGAGACAACTTTTATCTTGTACCGGATCGCCGGCCCAACACGGCGATACCGGGGTTAAGGCAGCCTAGCTGCTGCCATAACAACAATATCCGTCCTCAAAGTGAGGACGTATATCGGCGTGCGGCGGTCCAGAAGTGGTTAACTGGTAATTGTGCGGTCATGCAACACTGTACACAAATTAATTTTTTTTTTTAAATCATTAACCACTTCAGGTCTGCCCCATAGCAGTTTTACTGCTACAGGGAGCCACCTGTGAGCAGGATCATGTATATATTCTGTACTTGATCCGGCCCTTCCAGGTAGGGGGCGCACTTACACGCAGCCGGCGGCTCTCTCCCGTTGTGATCACACCCAAAACGGGATCCCAGCGGCGGGTACCACAACTTGATGTCTGCCGGCACCCGCTGATGATCTAGCAGAGTGGCAGAACGGTGGTCTGCCTATGTAAACAAGGCAGATTGCTGTTCTGACAGGGAGGGAAGGCATGGATCCTGCTTTCCTACAAAGCAGAGACATTGATCCATGTCTTCCCCTAGTAAAAGCACCTCCCAAACTTGCTAGGCACACCATTAACCCATTGATAGCCCCTGATGTAAACCCCTTTCCAGCCAATGTCATTAGTAGAGTGACAGTGTATATTTTTAGTACTGATCACTGTTTTAGTGTCACTTTTCCCCAAAAAGTGACAGTTAGTGTCCGACTGTCTACCGCAATATCGGAGTCCTGCTTTAAGTCACTGATCACAGCCATTACTGGTAAAAAAAAAAATAAAATAAGAAAAAAGTCCCATAGGTTTGTGGATGCTTAAGCTTTTGCACAAACCAATCAATATACGCTTATTGGGATTTTTTTTTTTACTGAAAACATGTAGCAGAATACATGAAGAAATTAGATTTTTTTTTTTTTTTTTTTTATTGGATATGTTTTATAGCAGAAAGCAAAAAAATATTGTTTTTTTCAAAGTTTTTTTTTTTGTTAATAGTGCAAAAAAAAAAAACAAAAAAAACCAAACAAAAAACTGCAGACCAAATACCACCAAAAGAAAGCTTTGTGGAGAAAAAAGCGATCTGGAAGGCACCATAGAGTGTCAAGAGTCTGATCAGATCAGAGTACTGCATCCCATCTGGCCCAGTCCGCAGTCATGAGGATCACCAGTATGCTTTCCATACCAACCCTACACAGCAGACAAAGATGGAGTTTCAGGGCAGAAAAGCACCCCAGCAGCACCAGAGCAACCGCTGATTCCTTAGAGCAGGGATATGCAATTAGCAGACCTCCAGCTGTTGCAAAACTACAAGTCCCATCATGCCTCTGCCTCTAGGTGTCATGCTTGTGGTTTTTAGAGTCTTGCTGTGCCTCATGGGACTTGTAGTTCTGCAACAGCTGGAGGTCCACTAATTGCATATCCCTGCCTTAGAGGATCTGTGCACCTGGAGGCCAAGTGGTCTATAACGAGTAAGAGACATCTATCCGCTATAGAAAGCGGGGGGGGGGGGGTCCTATTCCGAAGAGGATTTGGGGAATTTAGAGGCCCATGGTCAGCAGCTGAACTGGCATCCTGGCTTAGAGGTTGCAGCCTGAAAGTATCAAAAGGAACTCTTCTTGGCCTCAAGAAAGGGGTGGTGACTTTTCCGAGATTGAGACCTAAGCATCTTTTGCTGATGTAGAGGAGCACACTTTCCCCTAATGACATCCTTAAAGCGGGAATCCATCCTTAAAAAAAAATTAAGTCAGCAGCTACTAACACTGTAGCTGCTGACTTTAAAGTACTTACCTGTCCTGGTTGCCCATGATGTCGGCCGCCTGAGGCCGACCCGTCCCTCGGCTCTCAGGTCCCGGGAACCGCCATCCTAAGGGAAACAGGCAGTGGAGCCTTGAGGCTTCACTGCCAGTTTCCTGCGGCGCGGTGCTCTGTGAATGGCCCCGTGGTGCTCTGGGAACACACACAGTTCCCAGAAGACAATGGGGCTGCTCACCGAGGAGCAGAACACGCCGCGGAAGAGAAAAAGGCAGATTAGGAAGAGAAGACTGCCTAGCAACAAGGGTTTAGGTAAGTTTAAAAAAAAAATTTTCTTTCAAATGTTTTTATTTTTTTGGTGATTTTTTTTTTTCAGGGTGGCCCTCCACTTTAAATAGTGTCCAATGCAGCTCTAAAGCAAAATCCACTCTCAAACGATCATGTGTAGAAGATATTTGTTTTTAAATGCACATTTCAATCAAAGAATTCTCCACATGTTCTCTGACAGGAGACTCGTTCAGGAGCCAAGACTGGAGACATCCACTAATCTGTCTACATCAGTTGCGTAGGGGCAGCCAGCAAAGCTTCCTCAAATAGATGTTGGGCTACAAAACGTTGAACGTTATTGATGGCCTACCAGGATTTTTTCCAGTCTCCGTAAGGGAGGTCTTGGAGTTGGGTGCAAATCAGAAAAGTATCTTGAAGTCTTTGGGCCCACAAAGGGATCCCAGTCTAGTCACAGCGCCAGCAGGAGTTACCGGCTGTTTTATGTTGACACGTACGTCATCAATAAGAACCAAAAAGGATCTCTCTAAGCCTGGGAGCTATGGTGGCTGCTTTTGACTCTTCAGGAACAATATCACACGGCAAAGGGTTTTTGAGAATTCACCAGTTTGAGCCTTCTCATCAGAAGGCTCAGAGGCCACTAAAAAACTGCAGACAGAGCAGATAATGATTCTGGAGGCGAAGGACGTGTAGATACACCAATAGCCTGTGCGGTTAGAGTCAGCAAAATTGCAATTTTGTGGGGGGGGGGAATACATCTGAGGGGGCAAGAAGACTGAGGAAGGTAGGGACTCAAGGCTGCGAGTGTCCTCCTTAACCACTTCCCTTCCAGTGATGTACCCGTACATCTCTGGAATTTCGGTGGTTGTACCAGGATGATGGGTGCAGCTACAGGCACCACCCCGGTAAAATTTTTTTAGAGCCGGCGGCCAGCTCTCTTACCAGCCACTCGCTTGCTATTACAAGCAACAGGAGGGGACGTCCCCTTCTCCCCCCCACAGCTTGGTAGGGCTCTCCCATCCCACTGGTAGACCTGACAACTGGCTGGCCAAACAGCCAAGCAAAGCCGGGATCGGCTTTGCTCGGCTGTTTGCGATGGTAACCCTGAACGCGATGACATGACATAAATGGCGCCAATTTTAAATTTTTCAAAAAAGCCGATCTTAGTGTTTTGAATGCATTTAAGTGCAGAGGAAGGATTTTGAGTCTTATAGACCCCTGATCTCTCTATAAAAAGAGTACCTGTCACATTCCTATTGCTATCACACGGGATGTTTACATTCCGTAGGCGCAGCCACACAGCCGCGTGTGAGGTGCATTCCAGGAAGACGTCATATGACATCCACCCGGAACGGCGAACGTCCCCGCCCAGCCATCATTTGACAATAGGCTGGGTGGGAAGTGGTACTTGGTAATTTCCACCCAATAGTGGTATTACAGTATCCTATGGCAAGTTACCCACTTCCTGCCGACCTGGCCTTAAATATGCAGCCTCTCGGTGGGTGGGCTTTAGCGCTGAGCGGTCGTGTGGCCCTAGGTAAACACTTTAGTGTGCTGAGAGTGCGCTTACAGCAAATTAAAAGGGAAGGAGTATTGGAAAGTTCCCAATGCATACTTGTAAAATCGGGAGCTTTCCGATCATGTGACCACTATGACTGCCAATCATAGCAGTTACATGATCGGAATGATCGCCTCCCAGGAAAGGCCGCTTAAAGGCAGCGGCACAAAGAGGTAAACATCATAACATTTCTGCAGAGGAATATCAATAATGGGTCTGAGAGATAAAAGGATCAAGTAATTCAATCCACTCAAAAAATGAAATTCTGATATTGGGTATAGTTGCCATTTAACTTTTTTTTACAATAAAGATCACTTTCCTATACTGAAAGCAAGAGCTTTTTCTCTATACAAAAAACGAATGGGCCTGTGTGCACTGCTTTGTATGAGATGGTAATTAGCTGAGTCTCTGTCATGTCCTCCAATACGATGATATGTTGGGAACACTATAGTCTTCATTTCAAATTACCTTTTTCCTATTTTGATTTTTATATATGAAAAAAAAAAAAAAAATACTATACAGCCCCTTTTACTTTCTTTTAGCTGTGTCCTGCATTTAAGCAGCATCATCAAAGCTCACCAGCAGGGTTGAGCTCAGGCACCTGATCGATCACTGTGGACAATCATAAGCAGCGGAGGCATTCCCTGCCCTGCATGCGCACATATACACACCCCTTGTATATGACAACTGCGAGATGGGGGAATGCCTCCGCTGCTTCCGATCGGCTGTCTGCAGCGACAGCTTCCTGGCCTGATCGCCTAGGCGGGTCCAGACTCCGAGCACAGCTGAGCACATCCCTACCCACTAAGCTGTACATGGAAAGGATATTATAGCGTACCTTGTGCATTAGTTACGGAATCAGGCTGCAAGGTAGGTCGTTTCTCGGACTCCTCGGCGTCATGTGGAAGAGCACCAACCTCCACCCTTTTCACAGCTAAGTAAGAGAGATGAGAGGTGTTAATGACCGAGAGAGCAAGGAACTAGAAGGTAGGGCTGGGAGATTCTCTTAAAAAAAAAAAAAAAAACTTGATTCACGAGTTTTTTTTTTACCTTTGGAAACCGCGCCGGTCCTGAGGCGCTGCGGGCATGAGCTTTTAGGTGAGGCGGACTAGGCCGAAGCCGCGGCCTCACCTAAAAACTCCTTGTCCGCAGCTCTTCAGGCCCGGTGTCAGCGCCGTTCTGGAGGCGCAGCGGGCATGAGTTTTTAGGCGAAGCCGTGGCTTCGGCCTAGTCCGCAGCGTCCGGCCGTAGCCGCGGACTAGGCCGAAGCTGCAGCCTCGCCTAAAAACTCACGCCCGCAGCGCCTCGGGACCGGGGCAGTGAAAAAAAAAAATAAAATAAAATCTAAAAAAAAAAAATCGATTTGCTTAAATTTTGAATCGATTTGACCTCTCAACTCGATTCAAGATTTAAATCGATTTTTTTCCCAGCCCTACTAGAAGGTCACAAATATTTCCCACAGACTCACCAGTTGGGACAAGGTTTGGTTTGGCCGGCTCACTGTCCTCAATTTCTGGCATTCCTGCATCACCACCACCACCGACTCCTCCTCCACCATCACCCTTTGCAGCCTCTACAGAATAAGTTAGTATATGTTAATAAGATTATTTATGCAATTTACTTGAATTTGAGAGAGAGGGGGGATAAAGGGCCACAAGGCCCTAATTCAGACTTTTCAGGCAAGATGGACAAAAATATAGTAAAAAATATATATTTTATTAACAATGATTCATATCAAACAGGCGAAGTAGAAAAAGAATTAAAAACATACGATAGACATATGATAATCGTAAATATCTAGTGTAAACAAGAAGGTTGACACCAAATGAACAGCGGTGCGCATCAACGCGTTTCGCTATTTTGCTTCGTCAGACACACTTGGGGGTAGTTGAAAGGAACAGCCCCTCACTTGTCAACAAAAATTTGTCTCCACATGGAGAACTCCCAGATGATCACCAAAGAATCACCAAATAAGACAGGAGGCAATTTCTTACTAGTGCCAGAGACCAAGGCATAGAGATATGTGAGTATGAATATTAAACTGGTTCACCGGGGGGGAGAAATTTTCCAAAACAGTGCTTGCTCCAGGCATCACTCAGGATAAAAACGATGACCCACATCACCCAGAGTCCAAGAAGCTTACCTTTATCGTAATGCACACGGTTACTGGGGTCTTCTACATGTACGTCTTTCACTTCAGGGTCTGCAGGGTTCACCTTATTGTCAGCCGCCCCATCCTCTCCTGCAAGTGCAGTTTTAGGTGGTACCTCCTATACAAAACAAGTAAAGCTTTATTAAAAACAGGAATAATGTTCCTCACTCTATAGTAAGTGGCTTAATGGTCAGCACTTCCCGCCTTACAGCACTAGGGGTCCTCAATTCGAATCAGACCAGGCTGTCCAGCAAAAGTATCAGAGGAATGAGACAAACCCACTCGCCACTGACAGGGGTGCTTATATAATGGTCAGCTTATGTAAAACCAAAACTGTCGCAACTGCTTAGGCGTTAGCTGGCCGGGAAATTCAAATCCAGCTCCGTGACACAGAGATCGCCGCTCTGATCTGGGCACAGGCAGGCTGCATCCGACAGGCACTGGCAAGGCTGCATCTGTGTAAACACACAGATCCCGGTACTCTGAGGGGAGAAGAGAGAGATCGTCTGTTCATACACAGTATGAACAGCGATCTGTCATCTCCCCTAGACAGTCCCAGCCCTCGTTCAGTTAGAACACACACGAGGGAACACAATTAACCCCTTGATCGCCCCCTAGTGTTAACCCGTTACCTGCCAGTGACATTTATACAGTAATCAGCACAATTTTTTAGCACTGATCACTGTATACAGTAAATGCCAACGGTCCCAAAAAAGTGTCCGATGTGTCCGCCGCAATGTTGCAGTCCCAAAAAAAAAAAAAAAAAATGCTTTAAATATATCCCCTATTTTGTAGACGCTATAACTTTTGCGCAAACCAATTAATAGACGCTTATTGCGATTTTTATTACCAAAAATATTTAGAATACATATCGGCCTAAACTGAGAATAAGCTTTTTTTTTTAAAAAAAATGGGGATATTATAGCAAAAAAAAGTACAAAATATTGTTTTTTTTTCAAAATTTCAAAACATACAAATATGCAGCCTCTCGGCCTGCGGGCCTTCATATATGCGACCCCATGTAAACCACTGCCAGCACGGTAGCTGGAAAATAACGGAAAGCTCCCGATGCATACCAACGATCATGGACCTTTCCGATCATGTGACAAAATGTTTTTTACCTTAATGCAGGGAATGCATTATGGCTGATGCCTAAACATTTTTTACTTTCATGCAAGCAATGCATGAAGGTAAAAAAAAAAAAAAAAAAAAAAAAAAGAAGGTTTAATCTTTACAACCATGGAATGCATTAAAATATAACTAAAGGCAAAACTTGGATAGTAGAGAAGGAAATCTTCCCAATGGGGACCTTATTTTGCAGGGATTTCCCCTCACTTTCTGTTTGGCTATGAGACAGGAAGTGAAAGGAAATAGCCAATGGTGGTGGCGAAAAAACATCTGACAGGGGCTATAAACCCCCCCCGCTCCATCCACAATGAAAAATAAATAAATAAATAACATTTTGCCTATAGTTCGACAAATAAAAAAAAAAAAAAAAAGCTTTAGAACCACTAGACAAAAAAAAAAAAAAAAAAAATTATATTTATATATATATATATATATATATATATATATATATATATATATATATATATATATATATATATATATATATATATATATATACCTGGCTTGATGTATACTATAGGATGATATTTCTGCCGGAGACACACCAGCACTGCACTCTTTGGACATACATTTCAGAATCTGGCTCACCTTATCTTTGCTTGCCAGCTGCAGCTTCCTAATGCTCTCTTCATATTCACGCTTCTGATCAGCCAGCTGTTTGGTACACTGTTGACTAAATGTAAAAATCAGAAGATTACTGGATTCAGTGCAGCACAAAATAACCTTGCCAAATGCAAACAGCTCATAAAAGATTAAATCCCGACCTCTCTTCCTTCTGTGATTTCTGCAGCAAGGTGTAATTGTTCTTGTACTCGTGCAGCTGATCCTCCTGCCGCAGGAATTCCTGACGCAGTTCATTTAATTGTTCTGCAAAAAACAAAAATACAGATGACTCCTCAGTGGTGGAGGCCAACGTAGCCAGCGCTGTGTTTTCACTTGACCTCTGGAAGTTCTTACCCCTTTCATGACCGGGGCATTTTATGCAGTTCAGGACTGCGCTACTTTAAACTGACAATTGCAACAGTCATGCAACGCTGTACACAAATTTAATTTACATAAATTTTGTTACACAAAATATAGAGTTCTCTTTTGGAAGCATTTGATCACAATTGGGTTTTTTATTACATAAAACAAAAGAGACTGAAAATTATAAAAAAAAAAAAAAAAAAAAAAAACCACTAAAATGTCTTAATAAATTTTGGCTAGATTTTATTCTGCTACATGTATTTGTTAAAAAAAATCCAATAATGGTATATTAATTGGTTTGTGTGATAAAGACTGGAATTTTTTTTATTTTTTATTATTACATGCACTTATATAGCGCCAACAATTTACGCAGCACTTTACATATGTATTAAACATTGACATCAGTACCTGTCCTTGCAATCCAAGTACTAGTTAGTGCAGTGATCAGCGACTTGTAATGGGTCTTCGATAGTGCGGCGGACAATCTGACACTAACTGATGCTGGGGGGGGGGGGGGGGACTGACATCACCAGTGACACTAATACAGTGATCAGTGCTAATAATATACACTGTCACTGCACTAGTGAGACTGTCCTGGAAGGTTTTAACATCTAGGGGCAATCAAAGGGTTAAATGTGCGCCTAACAATGTGAAACGTGTGTATTATAAGCTGGTTTTTACTCAAGATCTTTGTTTCTACTCCCTGCTTTGGGAGAACAAACAATGACATAATTTCTTCTGTACAAAGCCCTTTGTTGACTGTCAGCACAGAGCTCTAGGCTGCGATTGGACACAGCTGATCAGCAAGTCCGGGCCATGATCCATTGGCCAGAATCTGCTGACAGATTCCCACTGTGTACAATCGCAATGGGTGTCGGCGGGAGGCATACATGTGTACCCTAGCAGGCAGTGACATACCATACCATACAGTGCGGCGCTTTGCCTGCACGGGCCACCCGTCCACAGATCCCACCACAACGCGGCGTTCGCACCGAGATCCCACCACAACGCGGCGTTCGCACCGAGATCCCACCACAATGCGGCGTTCGCACCGAGATCCCACCACAACGCGGCGTTCGCACCGAGATCCCACCACAATACCAGGGAAGTCATGGAAACATCTCCAGTGAAGATGGGGGCAAACTTACAGAAAAGGTTAGACAATTACTGGTGGTAGGGGATTTGTTTATTAGAGGGACAGAGAGGGCAATCTGTCACAAAGACCGTTATAGCCGAACAGTATGTCGTTTACCGGGTGCTTGGGTTCGGGACATTGTAGATTGCATGGACAGATTGTTGGATGGGGCTGGGGAGGACTCAGCTGTCATGGTACATATCGGTACTAATGACAAAGTTAGAGGAAGATGGAGAGCCCTACAAAATGATTTCAGGGACTTTAGGAGCTATATTGAAGAAAAGGACCTCCAAGGCAGTATTTTCAGAAATACTGCCTGTACCTCGAGCCACACCAGATAGGCAGCAGGAGCTTACCAAGTGGCTGAGGAACTGGTGCAGGGAGGAGGGGTTTGGCTTCATGGAGAACTGGGCTGACTTTTTGGGTCGGTTACCGTCTCTATAGCAGGGACGGACTGCACTTAAATGGAAGGGGTGCAGCTTTTTTGGGAGTGAAGTTGGCCAAAACATTGGAAGAAATGTTAAACTAGGTGGTGAGGGGGAGGGATCAGACTATGATATTCTAGTGAACATGAGGGAAAAGGATCTCCAAGTCAAGCCAACATCACTGGAGTGTCCTCTACGTCATCACTCTCTTTAAAGATTCTCATCAGCACCAGTCTCGAAGAAAGCAATACCAGCAGCTCTCTTCACCAACATGAGTGCTACAGTATCTTTTCTGCAGGTGTACGTCAGACCGCCTATAAGGGAAGGTTGGATGTAGGTAGTCCTTTCTCCCGCAGTTGTGCATCAGAGCGGCTATGGGGGGGGGGGTTGGAAGACGGTAGTCTTTTTTGCAGATGTGTATCGAACTGGCTATGAGGGGAGATTACAGTCTGGTATTTTTTTCAGGTGTGTGTTGGACCGGCTTATGAGGGGAGGTTAGAGGCTGGTATTTTTTCAGGTACATTTGGAACAGCCTTTAATGGAAGAAGGTTTCACAAACAATGCAAATCTATGCAACCAAAACCACTGTTTGGAATGAATGGTGGGAAGAAATATGGACCGCACTGTACGGAGGAGGAGGAGAGTTCCGAACCGCACTGTACGGAGGAGGAGGAGGAGGAGGAGGAGAGTTCCGAACCGCACTGTACGGAGGAGGAGGAGGAGGAGGAGAGTTCCGAACCGCACTGTACGGAGGAGGAGGAGGAGGAGGAGAGTTCCGAACCGCACTGTACGGAGGAGGAGGAGGAGGAGGAGAGTTCCGAACCGCACTGTACGGAGGAGGAGGAGGAGGAGGAGAGTTCCGAACCGCACTGTACGGAGGAGGAGGAGGAGGAGAGTTCCGAACCGCACTGTACGGAGGAGGAGGAGGAGGAGAGTTCCGAACCGCACTGTACGGAGGAGGAGGAGGAGGAGGAGGAGGAGGAGGAGGAGAGTTCCGAACCGCACTGTACGGAGGAGGAGGAGGAGGAGGAGGAGGAGGAGGAGGAGAGTTCCGAACCGCACTGTACGGAGGAGGAGGAGGAGAGTTCCGAACCGCACTGTACGGAGGAGGAGGAGGAGAGTTCCGAACCGCACTGTACGGAGGAGGAGGAGGAGGAGAGTTCCGAACCGCACTGTACGGAGGAGGAGGAGGAGGAGAGTTCCGAACCGCACTGTACGGAGGAGGAGGAGGAGGAGAGTTCCGAACCGCACTGTACGGAGGAGGAGGAGAGTTCCGAACCGCACTGTACGGAGGAGGAGGAGAGTTCCGAACCGCACTGTACGGAGGAGGAGGAGAGTTCCGAACCGCACTGTACGGAGGAGGAGGAGAGTTCCGAACCGCACTGTACGGAGGAGGAGGAGGAGAGTTCCGAGCCGCACTGTACGGAGGAGGAGGAGGAGAGTTCCAGGCCGCACTGTACGGAGGAGGAGGAGAGTTCCAGGCCGCACTGTACGGAGGAGGAGGAGAGTTCCAGGCCGCACTGTACGGAGGAGGAGGAGAGTTCCGAACCGCACTGTACGGAGGAGGAGGAGGAGGAGAGTTCCGAACCGCACTGTACGGAGGAGGAGGAGGAGGAGAGTTCCGAACCGCACTGTACGGAGGAGGAGGAGGAGGAGAGTTCCGAACCGCACTGTACGGAGGAGGAGGAGGAGGAGGAGAGTTCCGAACCGCACTGTACGGAGGAGGAGGAGGAGGAGGAGAGTTCCGAACCGCACTGTACGGAGGAGGAGGAGGAGGAGGAGAGTTCCGAACCGCACTGTACGGAGGAGGAGGAGGAGGAGAGTTCCGAACCGCACTGTACGGAGGAGGAGGAGGAGGAGAGTTCCGAACCGCACTGTACGGAGGAGGAGGAGGAGGAGGAGGAGGAGAGTTCCGAACCGCACTGTACGGAGGAGGAGGAGGAGAGTTCCGAACCGCACTGTACGGAGGAGGAGGAGGAGAGTTCCGAACCGCACTGTACGGAGGAGGAGGAGGAGAGTTCCGAAACGCACTGTACGGAGGAGGAGGAGGAGAGTTCCGAAACGCACTGTACGGAGGAGGAGGAGGAGAGTTCCGAACCGCACTGTACGGAGGAGGAGGAGGAGAGTTCCGAACCGCACTGTACGGAGGAGGAGGATGAGGAGGAGGAGGAGGAGGAGGAGGAGGAGGAGGAGGAGGAGGAGGAGGAGGAGGAGGAGGAGAGTTCCGAACCGCACTGTACGGAGGAGGAGGAGAGTTCCGAACCGCACTGTACGGAGGAGGAGGAGGAGGAGGAGGAGGAGAGTTCCGAACCGCACTGTACGGAGGAGGAGGAGGAGAGTTCCGAACCGCACTGTACGGAGGAGGAGGAGGAGAGTTCCGAACCGCATTGTACGGAGGAGGAGGAGAGTTCCGAACCGCACTGTACGGAGGAGGAGGAGGAGGAGGAGGAGGAGAGTTCCGAACCGCACTGTACGGAGGAGGAGGAGGAGGAGGAGGAGAGTTCCGAACCGCACTGTACGGAGGAGGAGGAGGAGAGTTCCGAACCGCACTGTACGGAGGAGGAGGAGGAGAGTTCCGAACCGCACTGTACGGAGGAGGAGGAGGAGAGTTCCGAACCGCACTGTACGGAGGAGGAGGAGGAGGAGAGTTCCGAACCGCACTGTACGGAGGAGGAGGAGGAGGAGAGTTCCGAACCGCACTGTACGGAGGAGGAGGAGGAGGAGGAGAGTTCCGAACCGCACTGTACGGAGGAGGAGGAGGAGGAGGAGAGTTCCGAACCGCACTGTACGGAGGAGGAGGAGGAGGAGGAGAGTTCCGAACCGCACTGTACGGAGGAGGAGGAGGAGGAGGAGAGTTCCGAACCGCACTGTACGGAGGAGGAGGAGGAGGAGGAGGAGAGTTCCGAACCGCACTGTACGGAGGAGGAGGAGGAGGAGGAGGAGAGTTCCGAACCGCACTGTACGGAGGAGGAGGAGGAGGAGGAGGAGAGTTCCGAACCGCACTGTACGGAGGAGGAGGAGGAGAGTTCCGAACCGCACTGTACGGAGGAGGAGAGTTCTGAACCGCACTGTACGGAGGAGGAGGAGGAGAGTTCCGAACCGCACTGTACGGAGGAGGAGGAGGAGGAGGAGAGTTCCGAACCGCACTGTACGGAGGAGGAGGAGGAGGAGGAGGAGGAGGAGGAGAGTTCCGAACCGCACTGTACGGAGGAGGAGGAGGAGAGTTCCGAACCGCACTGTACGGAGGAGGAGGAGGAGAGTTCCGAACCGCACTGTACGGAGGAGGAGGAGGAGAGTTCCGAACCGCACTGTACGGAGGAGGAGGAGGAGAGTTCCGAACCGCACTGTACGGAGGAGGAGGAGGAGAGTTCCGAACCGCACTGTACGGAGGAGGAGAGTTCCGAACCGCGCTGTACGGAGGAGGAGGAGGAGAGTTCCGAACCGCACTGTACGGAGGAGGAGGAGAGTTCCGAACCGCACTGTACGGAGGAGGAGGAGGAGAGTTCCGAACCGCACTGTACGGAGGAGGAGGAGGAGGAGGAGAGTTCCGAACCGCACTGTACGGAGGAGGAGGAGGAGGAGAGTTCCGAACCGCACTATACGGAGGAGGAGGAGGAGAGTTCCGAACCGCACTATACGGAGGAGGAGGAGGAGAGTTCCGAACCGCACTGTACGGAGGAGGAGGAGGAGAGTTCCGAACCGCACTGTACGGAGGAGGAGGAGGAGAGTTCCGAACCGCACTGTACGGAGGAGGAGGAGGAGAGTTCCGAACCGCACTGTACGGAGGAGGAGGAGGAGAGTTCCGAACCGCACTGTACGGAGGAGCCTTGACGTGGCAGTGCGGCTTTACATCTATCCGCAAATGTATCCAACATAAACCCAATACAAATTGCTTAAACATTGGAGACTGTTATTTTGCTTGCTGGCTGGCTGCCCCATGTGCACCCTACTTTAACCACTTTCCCACCGGGCACTTTCACCCCTTCCTGCCCAGGCCAATTTTGAGCATTCAGCACTGTCACAATTGCGCGGTCATGCAATGCTGTACCCTGTACTTTTTTTTCACACAAATTGAACTTTCTTTTGGTGGTATTACAACTGGGTTTTACACTTTTTGCTAAACAAAAAAAAAAAAGTCCAAAATTTGTGAAACCCCCCAAAAAGAAAAAAACCAAAAAAAAAAAACCAAACATTCATAGTTTGTAATAAAATTTTGCCAACAGGTAATTCTTCTCTTTTATTGATGGGCACCGATAGGCGGCACTGATAAGTGACCCTGATGATGAGGCAGTGATTGACAGCACTGATTAGCAGCTGGTTAGCAATGTTGGGGCCGGTTATTGGCTTTCCTCTTTTAAACATCTTCTGTATACATCGTGTGAACATCTGTCATTGGCTGACAGCTGATCACGTGGTAAAGAGCAACTGTGATTTGCCCTTTACCCCAATCTGTGATCAGCCGAGCCCTAAGGAACCAATCACATTTTTGTTTTGTGGTAACATGCATTACTGCAATATAGGTTGACACATGTTCCATGCGTTAGCATGTTGCAGTGCCATCCATTGTCTATGGCAGGGGTCTCAAATTTGCAGCCCTCCAGCTGTTGCGAAACTACAAGTCCCATCATGCTTCTGCCTGTGGGAGTCATGCTTGTAACTGTCAGGCTTGCAATGCCTCATGGGACGTGTAGTTTCGTAACAGCTGGAGGGCCGCGAGTTTGAGACCCCTGGTCTATGGTATTGTCTAACCTAACGCACCTCTGACACACAGTCAGAAGAAATGGCATGGTCTGATTGGTTGTCTCTTCTGGTGTGTTGGCATGGCAGCTAATTGAACACAATGCTCTGGAATAAGCAGCTGTGACTCCAGTTTTGTAGCAAGTAATGAATTGATCAGAGGAGGTGCAATTTCGGCAAAAAGAAAACTTTAAAGGGGAACTCCACTCTGTCAATCAACACCGACTAATGTAACCACTTGCCGACCAGCCACAGTACATGTACGTCATTTTGCCTGCTCTGGTTTATGGGCATGCACCACCCCCCCGCAATGGATAAAGTCTGGAAAGCTGCTGGATTATCATTGGCTGTTGAGGAACCTTTCAAAAAACACAACATAAATAGGGACGTTTATTTGCCATTTTGATTTCAATACGATTTGATTTCTTTTTTTTTATTATTTGATTTTCATGGTTTATCATCATGGTTAATAATGGTATTAATTAACATTTATTCATTTTGTATGGATCATCAGCATTATGAACTATATTTAATCCTTATGCTGCTAGCATTAATAGATAGAAAGGTATAGATTTACTTATTTTAACCCCTTGGCGCTGATGCCTCCCAGTCCTTTTAGGGTTTCAGATGTCAGGAGATGGGGCTTATGATCATGTGACCGCTATGATTGTTTGTCACAATAAGATTAGAAAGCTCACGATCGCAAGCAACAATCGTCAGCTTTCCGTTAGCTGCCAGCCACTGTGCCGGAAACGCGCTCTTGGCACAGCTGGTTTTGCAATGTTGCACACAAATCAGCCCCAAGGCCGACCCACGAGAAGACACATATTTGCGTGCCATCAGCATCAAGAGATTAAAAATGTTTTTTTTTTTTACATCGTTTCAGCGACTTCCTGGCCTAGGCCAAAATGTCATCATAAGGGAAAGATAAAAAAAACGCTTAACTTTAGGAGAGCAAATTTTCCAAGGATGAGGGCTGCTCTCCAAGACTTAAACTGGGAGGGAATATTGGCATCAATGGACACAGAACAGAAATGGGAATTCTTCAAAAAGACTGTACGCAAACTCACTAAAAAGTATATTCCCATGGGCAATACGTTTAAAAGGCTAAAAAATAAAACCTATGTGGCTCAAGGCCAAAAACTTAAAATGGCTATAAAAGAATAAGAAAATAACTTTTAATAAAATACCAAAATGAAGAAACACTATCATCGTTTAAATGCTACAAAGGATATAACAATATGTAAAAAGGAAATCAAGGATGCAAAAATTCTAAACGAATGGCAGATTGCAAAAGATAGGACAAACCCCCAAAAATTCTTCAAATATATTAATAGTAAAAAAGGTCAGGTCTGAGCATGTAGGCCCGTTACAAAATAATCTGGAGTGGGTGACTGGGGACAAAGAGAAGGCAAATTTAATAAATAATTTCTTCACCTCTGTGTATACAAAAGGAGCATGGAGGAGCTCATGTTCATAATGGGGGTGGTAGTGACACAGCCCCAAATGATTCACAATGGCTCAAAAGTGATATGGTCCAGAAATATTTAGACCAGGGGTTCTCAACCTGTCTAGTGCCGTGACCCCTTGATAAAATTTCCCAAGTTGTGTGGACCCCTAACAGTAAAATAATTTTCTTAGTGTGGGTTGTCAGCACCCGAAGCAAGACAAGTAATTTGCGCCCCTAACCCATGGACATTTAGCACTCCCTGAGTCCCTTCCACTCGTACAGTATTAAAACCCCCTTATGGTACATTTTAGGATGCACCACTCTTTCACTTTTATCTCTCTCTATCCTAATTTCTTGTTTTTTTTCCCCCATCCCTCTCTCTAGCGGTCTTTCTTGTTCTTTTTATTCTTTCTGTCCCTTTTTCTTTATTCCTCTCCCTTCCATGTATTCTCTATTTTTATTCCTTCTCTTACTCGTTGGTAGGGTGGGGGGGAAATAGGATCAGTGGCAGTGCTGGGCGGCCGCGAAAAAGGCTGGGAGAGCGGTGCAGGCTTCAGGAACAGCCCAGGATTCAGTGACCCCTGGCAAATAGTCATTCGACCCCGGAGGGGGTCCCGACCTCCAGGTTGAAAGCCACCGATTTAGACAGAATAAAGTGGATAAAGCACCTGGACCAGATGGTATCCAGAACAGGTCCTAAAAGAATTGAGCTCTGTCATTTCAAAGCCATTGTTTCTAATTTTTAGGGACTTGTTAATGACTGGAATGGTACCACTGGATTGGTGTAGGGTCAATGTGGTGCCCATATTTAAAAAGGGATCAAAGTCTTTACAAAGTAACTATAGTCCTGTTTAACGTCTATAGTCGGGAAGATACTGGAGAGTTTAATAAAAGACCACATAGATTAGTTATTGCTAGAAACAAATATTTTAAGCAACAGACAGCATGGATTCATGAAAGACAGAAGTTGTCAAACAAATCTGATTTATTTTTATGAGGAGGTAAGTAGAACCTTGCACAGGAGGGGTGGCTGTGGACGTGGTATACTTGCACAGGAGGGGTGGCTGTGGACGTGGTATACTTGCACAGGAGGGGTGGCTGTGGACGTGGTATACTTGCACAGGAGGGGTGGCTGTGGACGTGGTATACTTGCACAGGAGGGGTGGCTGTGGACGTGGTATACTTGCACAGGTGGGGTGGCTGTGGACGTGGTATACTTGCACAGGTGGGGTGGCTGTGGACGTGGTATACTTGCACAGGTGGGGTGGCTGGGGACGTGGTATACTTGCACAGGAGGGGTGGCTGTGGACGTGGTATACTTGCACAGGAGGGGTGGCTGTGGACGTGGTATACTTGCACAGGAGGGGTGGCTGTGGACGTGGTATACTTGCACAGGAGGGGTGGCTGTGGACGTGGTATACTTGCACAGGTGGGGTGGCTGTGGACGTGGTATACTTGCACAGGAGGGGTGGCTGTGGACGTGGTATACTTGCACAGGTGGGGTGGCTGTGGACGTGGTATACTTGCACAGGAGGGGTGGCTGTGGACGTGGTATACTTGCACAGGAGGGGTGGCTGTGGACGTGGTATACTTGCACAGGAGGGGTGGCTGTGGACTTTTGCAAAAGCGTTTGACACAGTTTCCCACACACGGCTCATGTGTAAGGTAAAGTCTACAAGCTTGGAAAGATCAACTTGTGATTGAATAGAAAACTGGCTAGAAAAAAAATGAATTCATAGAGTAGTGGTTATTGACTCTTACGCTGAATGGTCTAAAATCATCAGTAGCGTACCCCAAGGTTCAGTGTTGGGACCCTTACTTTTTAATACCTTTATAAATGATATTCGGTCTGGGATTAAAAATACAATCTTTGTAGAGGACACTAAGCTATGCAGTAGAATAACGTCCTTACAGGATGTCTCCAATTTACAAGCCAACCTCAATGCTCTGTCTAATTGAGCAACTAAGTGGCAAATGAGGTTTAATGTTGATAAATGTAAAGTTCTGCACTTGGGGGGCTAAGAATATGCATCATACATACTAGGGGGAGTCAATAGTGGAGAAGGATCTGGGGATATAGATAGATCACAAGCTCAATATTGGAATGAAATGCCAAGCTGCAGTTTCCAAAGCGAGCAAAGTCCTTTCTTGGGAGAGGGAGAGAGGGAGAGAGAGGGAGAGGGGGAGAGGGGGAGAGGGAGAGAGAGGGAGAGGGGGAGAGGGGGAGAGGGGGAGAGGGGGAGAAGGGGGAGAGGGGGGAGAGGGGGAGAGGGGGAGAGGGGGAGAGAGGGAGAGAGGGAGAGAGGGAGATCATCTGTACAAATCATTAGTAAGACGTCATCTGGAATATGCAGTTCAGTTTTGGGCACCAGTTCTCAAAAAGGATATCAGGGAACTGGAGAAAGTGCCGAGAAGAGCAACCAAACTGATAAGAGGCATGGAGGAGATCATCTACGAGGAAAGATTAAAGGAACTGAATTTATTCGGTCTTGAGAAAAAAAAAGAGGATATTAAGGGAGGATATGATCAAATATGTATAAAGACATAAGGGGGGATATGATCACTATGTACAAATACATAAGTGGTCCATATAGTGAACTTGGTGTTGAGTTATGCACTTTAAGGTCATCACAGAGGACAAGGGGGCACTCTTTAGGTCTGGAGGAAAAGAGATTTAATCTCCAAATACAGAAAGGTTTCTTCACAGTAAGAGCTGTGAAAATGTGGAATAGACTCCCTCCAGAGGTGGTTCTGGGCAGTGCAGTAGATTGCTTTAAAAAAGGCCTGGATACTTTCCTAAATGTACAGAATATAACTGGGTACTGACATTTATAGGTAGAGTTGATCCACGGAATATGCGATTGCCTCTCAAGGGTGCATCAACTGTGGGTAAAGGAATGTGTATACGGGATTGTATTTTTATTTATTTTTTGGTTGAACTAGATGGACTTGTGTCTTTTTTTTAACCTGACTATGTAACTATATGTAGACATCCCAGGAGTCTTCATGGAGGGGGGGACTCTCAGCCAAGCACACTCCTCTGCCTGCATGCCTGAGCTAAGGGCAGATGGGTTCCAGGAAGCAACATGCACCACCTTCCCTTACTCAAGATGGCCGCAGCTAGAAATGCTAAGGGGGAGGGGGGTTCAAAGTGATTTCTCAGCAAAATACATTGAGACATGGATGGATGGGGGTGCTTGCTTTGATTAAAAATGAACTAAGTGTCTTTTCAGGTTTTTGTGCTCAGACACAAATTTAGTTCCACTTTAAATTAGCTGAACATGATGATCATGTGACCTACACTGAAGGCAGCAGCATTTTCTCCCAAAAAAAAAAGGGTGAATATTTCAGCCCATTACTGTTTATTGATTCATACTAGTAAGAGTGCAACCATGGCTTTATAGAACAAATAACCTGGTGACAGATTCGGCTTATAGCAGTAGTAATTCTAATTCCCAGTTATAATACACTCATTAATCTTCCAGACTAGAAGGCTTTTCTTACAAAACTTCTCAAAAGATTGGTCCTTGTTGCCATAGAAATCCGGCTGTCCCATAATAGCAAGTGATGAGTAAAAGAAGAATGCCACTGGTTGCTAATGGAAACAAGAGCATTTGGTTTCTATATAAAATAGGGTGGTAATACCCTGTGGATTCCATCACTGGGAGAGCCCGACAATGACTGATCTGTCCATGCTTATCCACATCGCCAGGTCCTCCGGGATTTATGTCGGACTCCGCTATCTTCTATAGTGATATTTTATCAGACTCATTCACCTTTCCAACGGTTTAGTGTCCTCCACCCCACCACTCAGTGTCCTCCAACCGTCTCTGCCAATTCCTCCACTGGTCTCAGCTCAGTGTCCTCCAACCATCTCTGCCAATCCCTCCACTGGCCTCAGCTCAGTGTCCTCCAACCATCTCTGCCAATCCCTCCATTGACCTCAGCTCAGCGTCCTCCGCCCCTCTCTGCCAATCCCTCCACTGGCCTCTGCTCAGTGTCCTCCACCCCTCTGCTAATCCCTCCACTGGCCTCTGCTCAGTGTCCTCCAACCATCTCTGCCAATCCCTCCACTGGCCTCAGCTCAGTGTCCTCCAACCGTCTCTGCCAATTCCTCCACTGGTCTCAGCTCAGTGTCCTCCAACCATCTCTGCCAATCCCTCCACTGGCTTCAGCTCAGTGTCCTCCAACCATCTCTGCCAATCCCTCCATTGACCTCAGCTCAGCGTCCTCCGCCCCTCTCTGCCAATCCCTCCACTGGCCTCTGCTCAGTGTCCTCCACCCCTCTGCGCCAATCCCTTCACTCAGTGTCCTCCACCCCTCTGCTAATCCCTCCACTGGCCTCTGCTCAGTGTCCTCCAACCATCTCTGCCAATCCCTCCACTGGCCTCAGCTCAGTGTCCTCCACCCCTCTGCGCCAATCCCTTCACTCAGTGTCCTCCACCCCTCTGCCAATCCCTCCACTGGCCTCTGCTCAGTGTCCTCCACCCCTCTCTGCCAATCTCTCCAATGGCCCCTGCTCAGTGTCCTCCACCCCTCTGCGCCAATCCCTTCACTCAGTGTCCTCCAACCGTCTCTGCCAATCCCTCCACATTGACCTCAGCTCAGCGTCCTCCACCCCTCTCCACCAATCCCTCCACTGGCCTCCACCACTCTCTGCCAATCCCTCCAGCGGCCTCTGCTCGGCCAACATCTAAATACTAAGGCTTCATTGCACATAGCCACAAATGGCTGTATAGCGTACAATGCGGCCTTATTTTCTCTGCTGGGAGTGAAAGGTGCAGCGTACAGTCATCATTTAGAGCCCTTTCACAATGGGACGGTGGGGGCGGTAGCGGTAAAGCACCGCTAGATTTGCGTTCAGGGAGATGCATACACTTCTGTACGCATGTAGCCATATCAAATCTGCATACGAGTAAGGCCACCATCTGCCACTTATTTGTAGTGGTAGACTGAGGATGACTGCACACTACACCTAAACTACAAACGAAAATCAATCCGCGCAGTCCAAAACCATGCCAACGTGGGTTGCAAGCTGGCCGCCATGGGAATGTAGAGGCAATATTATAGAAGTGTGCTGGTGTCATTGTCCCGCTACCTACTGAAGAAGTCCAGACTTTGGACACAACACATAATGGGGCACTATTCCTCCCACAGACCCCAACAATGGGGCACTATTCCTCCCACAGACCCCAACAATGGGGCACTATTCCTCCCACAGACCCCAACAATGGGGCACTATTCCTCCCACAGACCCCAACAATGGGGCACTATTCCTCCCACAGACCCCAACAATGGGGCACTATTCCTCCCACAGACCCCAACAATGGGGCACTATTCCTCCCACAGACCCCAACAATGGGGCACTATTCCTCCCACAGACCCCAACAATGGGGCACTATTCCTCCCACAGACCCCAACAATGAGGCACTATTCCTCCCACTGACCCCAACAATGGGGCACTATTCCTCCATTGACCCCAACAATGGGGCACTATTCCTCCCACTGACCCAAACAATGAGGCACTATTCCTCCCACTGACCCAAACAATGGGGCACTATTCCTCCCACTGACACCATTTCTCCCCCCCAATACCAAATATCGGGCATGGTTTACTCCCAATGGTCACAGTCCGGCCGGTCTGCAGGACAGAAGACTGGCCCTTTTCTTAGAAAGTTTGGGGACCCCTGCTATATGCAAACACTTTTGTGTAAAAATTAATAAATGATGTTCACTCACATATCCATAGTCTGGGATGGACAGGGATCCCCCCCTCCACCAAATGATCTGGACCAGTACACAAAGCAAGGTCCATAAATACATGGATGAGCCAGTTTGGGGTGGAGGAACTTGACTGGTCTGCATAGAGTCCTGACCTCAACCGGTTAGAACACCTTTGGGATGAATTAGAGTGGAGACTGCGAGCCAGGCCTTCTCGTCCAACATCAGTGCCTGACCTCACAAATGCTCTTCTGGAAGAATGGTCAAACATTCCCATAGACACTCCTAAACCTTGTGGACGGCCTTCCCAGAAGAGTTGAAGTTGCAAAGGATGGGCCAACTCAATATTGAACCCTACGGACTAAGACTGGGATGCCATTAAAGTTCATGTGTGTGTAAAGGCAGGTGTCCCAATACTTTTGGTAATATAGTGCATGTTGGAAAATCCCAACCTCGGTGGCCAAGCCCTGGAGAAAGGGGCGAAACAAGTCAAGGGGAGTGGTGCTGGCCGAGACCACATTGATCTACATACTAATGCACTGAGGTTGGTGATCGGAGCCTTTGATAAGGTTGGAAAATGTGTTTGTGTAACGTAACCAGCGATCTGTAATCGCGTCAACAGCGCCGTATTGGAAGACTGGTGGAGCTGAAAACAAAATGTATAGACGGAGGGTGGCGTCTGAACCATCTGTGCGCCTGCGCTGGGTGGTGCGTGTGTTTGTCTTACCCTTTAAGCGACTGATGTCTGCCATCTGTTGCGACACGTTGGCCAGCAGCTTCTCCTGAAAACAAGGCAGAAATATGAAGACAATTAGGATGGGGTTTGGCCCTCTGTTCAGACATTGCATGCTGCTGTTTATCAATACGACAGGCTCTGCCAGCGGAACACAAATTCACTTATTAAAGATAAAGAACCAAAATCAGCATAATGAAGAAAACCCACCACGGGCAATCAGGTGCCTACAGTCCATAGTGAGCCGAGGTTCAAAAAGGAGCCCAAAACCTGAATCCAAATAGAACTCATATAAAAGTGAATTCTTTTCTTATAAAATCCTAAGAGGCAGATATTAGAAGGGGAACTCCAGGGGCAAAAAAAACGAAATACAGTTAAAAATACATATAATGTATGAAGAATATTGTACCTGCCAAAAGGTTTCTCCAACTATGAACAAAGGAGAGTGCAATGGGAGTACAATGGGAGTACAATGGGAGTACAATGGGCTTTTTATATCAAGTGGTTTGGTAGAGGAGCCAACATCCCGAACTCAATATAAGAACCCCAAAATAAGTGTCACAGGCATCCCCCACACATGCAGGGAGAACACGGCTCCCGCCTTTCCCCATCCCGTATACGAGGTGCCAGGCAGTCTGAACCCCCGCTGTGGCCGATACATGGATCCCATCATGCCGGCCGCAGACTTCCTGTCCACAGGCGGAACGGCGGGCACAGTACAGTATTCTTCCCAGCATGAGTCCCTGAACCTTTCTGCATCATTTTTACCTGCTGTGCCATATTGCTGCCCCGTGGACTACTCCTTGTACTGTGCCCTATTGCTGCCCGTGGACTATTCCTTGTGCTGTGCCCTATTGCTGCCCATGGACTATTCCTTGTGCTGTGCCCTATTGCTGCCCCGTGGACTATTCCTTGTGCTGTGCCCTATTGTTGCCCCGTGGACTATTCCTTGTGCTGTGCCCTATTGCTGCCCCGTGGACTATTCCTTGTGCTGTGCCCTATTGCTGCCCGTGGACTATTCCTTGTGCTGTGCCCTATTGCTGCCCGTGGACTATTCCTTGTGCTGTGCCCTATTGCTGCCCGTGGACTATTCCTTGTGCTGTGCCCTATTGCTGCCCGTGGACTATTCCTTGTGCTGTGCCCCATTGCTGCCCCGTGGACTATTCCTTGTGCTGTGCCCTATTGCTGCCCCGTGGACTATTCCTTGTGCTGTGCCCTATTGCTGCCCCGTGGACTATTCCTTGTGCTGTGCCCTATTGCTGCCCCGTGGACTATTCCTTGTGCTGTGCCCTATTGCTGCCCCGTGGACTATTCCTTGTGCTGTGCCCTATTGCTGCCCCGTGGACTATTCCTTGTGCTGTGCCCTATTTCTGCCCCATGGACTATTCCTTGTGCTGTGCCCTATTGCTCCCCCTGAGGACTCTTCCTTGTGCTGTGCCCTATTGCTGCCCCATGGACTATTCCTTGTGCTGTGCCCTATTGCTTCCCGTGGATTATTCCTTGTGCTGTGCCCTATTGCTTCCCCGTGGACTATTCCTTGTGCTGTGCCCGATTCCTTGTGCTGTGCCCTATTGCTGCCCCTGTGGACTATTCCTTTTGCTGCCCCGTGGACTATTCCTTTTGCTGCCGCCTATTGCTGCCCCTGTGGACTATTCCTTGTGCTGTGCCCTATTGCTGCCCCTGTGGGACTATTCCTTGTGCTGTGCCCTATTGCTGCCTCGTGGACTATTCCTTGGGCTGTGCCCTATTGCTGCCCCGTGGACTATTCCTTGGGCTGTGCCCTATTGCTGCCCCGTGGACTATTCCTTGGGCTGTGCCCTATTGCTGCCCCGTGGACTATTCCTTGGGCTGTGCCCTATTGCTGCCCCGTGGACTATTCCTTGGGCTGTGCCCTATTGCTGCCCAATAAAGAATAAAATAGATTGGGGTTTCAATCTCGAACAGCCACAATTTTTTTTGGCCCAAGTGCAAGAGGCATTATTAATTTTGGATCTTTCTGCCAGCAAAACAAATCAAACATCCGTGTGCAAGAGGCCTTCCAGGGCAAACTGACCGCGCCAGATACGGATCTGCCTCCATACTTCCTGTAATTAGTTAGGAGAAGTAAATAAAAAGCGCCAGGTTTTGTGACACCAACAGAACTGAAAACTCTCTCAATCACCATGAACTATATTTATTCCTCATACTGCATTAGTAAATAGACAGGAATATATATTTACTTGTTTTATACATTTTTTTTTTAGTGATGCACTGAAAGCTTTGGGTGAAAATAGGTTTGCCAATAGAAAAAAAAAAAATGCGAATAATGGCGCCGAAAATGCACGCAATTTTACACCGGATTATGGCGTTTTTCATAGGTCATGTGAATAAAAAAAAAAAATTGCATCAAAAATGCAACACAGGTGCGTTAATTAAGCGTTCTTGCTGCGTTTTCAATGCATTTCCAATGGGGAGGTGCGTTTTTGGTGCGGTCCGTTGGGCTTCCGTTGTGGTGTTAAAAATCCTGCTTGCTGCATTTTTTGGTCAGAAAAGTAAAAAAAACCTGCACAAACACCTCCCAGTTCAAATGCATTGCCATTATCGGCACCTTTTTCTCTTATCGGCCACATGCCGATCAACACAATTTTCGGCCAAAATTTTAGTGCATTTCTAGTTACAATCCCTGCAATGAACACACCGTGCATCCGGAAAGTATTCACAGAGCTTCACTTTTTCCACATTTTGTTATGTTACAGTCTTATTCCAAATTGGATTAAATACATTATTTTCCTCAAAATTCTACAAACCATACCCCATAATGACAACGTGAAAGAAGTTTGTTTGAAATCTTTGCAAATTTATTAAAAATAAAAAACGGGGGGGGGGGGGGGGATCCCATGTACATAACTATCACAGCCTTTGCCATGACACTCAGAATTGAGCTCAGGTGCCTCCTGTTTCCACTGATCATCCTTGAGATGTTTCTACAACTTGATTGGAGTCCACCTGTGGTAAATTCAGTTGATTGGACATGATTTGGAAAGGCACACACCTGTCTATAGAAGGTCCCACAGGTAACAGTGCATGTCAGAGCACAAACCAAGCCATGAAGTCCAAGGAATTCTCTGTAGACCTCCGAGACAGGATTGTATGGAGGCACAGATCGGGGA
Source organism: Aquarana catesbeiana (assembly GCF_042186555.1). Classification (NCBI taxonomy): domain Eukaryota; kingdom Metazoa; phylum Chordata; class Amphibia; order Anura; family Ranidae; genus Aquarana; species Aquarana catesbeiana. The sequence continues at coordinate 10,008,926 of NC_133326.1, read as the reverse complement.
AGGGTACAGAAATATTTCTGCAGCATTGAAGGTCCCAATGAGCACAGTGGCCTCCATCATCTGTAAATGGAAGAAGTTTGGAGCCACCAGGACTCTTCCTAGGGTGGGCCGCCCGGCCAAACTGAGCGATTGGGGGAGAAGGGCCTTAGTCAGGGAGGTGACCAAGAACCTGATGGTCACTCTGACAGAGCTCCAGCATTTCTCTGTGGAGAGAGGAGAACCTTCCAGAAGAACAACCATCTCTGCAGCACTCCACCAATCAGGCCTGTATGGTAGAGTGGCCAGACGGAAGTCACTCCTCAGTAAAAGGCACATGACAACCCGCCTGGAGTTTTCCCAAAAGGCACCTGAAGGACTCTCAGACCATGAGAAACAAAATTCTCTGGTCTGATGAAACAAAGATTGAACTCTTTGGCCTGAATGGCAAGCGTCATGTCTGGAGGAAACCAGGCGCCGCTCATCACCTGGCAAATACCATATCTACAGTGAAGCATGGTGGTGGCAGCATCATGCTGTGGGGATGTTTTTCAGTGGCAGGAACTGGGAGACTAGTCAGGATCGAGGGAAAGATGAATGCAGCAAAGTACAGAGACATCCTTGATGAAAACCTGCTCTAGAGCACTCTGGATCTCAGACTGGGGCGAAGGTTCATCTTCCAACAGGACAACGACCCTAATCACACAGCCAAGATAACAAAGGAGTGGCTACGTGACAACTCTGTGAATGTCCTTGAGTGGCCCAGCCAGAGCCCAGACTTGAACCCGATTGACCACCTCTAGAGAGATCTGAAAATGGCCGTGCACCGATGTTCCCCATCCAACCTGATGGAGCTTGAGAGGTCCTGCAAAGAAGAATGGGAGAAACTGCCCAAAAATAGGTGTGCCAAGCATGAAGCATCATACTCAAAAAGACTTGAGGCTGTAATTGGTGCCAAAGGAGCTTCTCCAAAGTATTGAGCAAAGGCTGCGATGCTTGTGTACATGGGGGGAGCCTGTGATGCTTGTGTACATGGGGGGAGCCTGTGATGCTTGTGTACATGGGGGGAGCCTGTGATGCTTGTGTACATGGGAGGAGCCTGTGATGCTTGTGTACATGGGAGGAGCCTGTGATGCTTGTGTACATGGGGGGAGCCTGTGATGCTTGTGTACATGGGAGGAGCCTGTGATGCTTGTGTACATGGGAGGAGCCTGTGATGCTTGTGTACATGGGAGGAGCCTGTGATGCTTGTGTACATGGGAGGAGCCTGTGATGCTTGTGTACATGGGGGGAGCCTGTGATGCTTGTGTACATGGGAGGAGCCTGTGATGCTTGTGTACATGGGGGGAGCCTGTGATGCTTGTGTACATGGGGGGAGCCTGTGATGCTTGTGTACATGGGGGGAGCCTGTGATGCTTGTGTACATGGGAGGAGCCTGTGATGCTTGTGTACATGGTGGGAGCCTGTGATGCTTGTGTACATGGGGGGAGCCTGTGATGCTTGTGTACATGGGGGGAGCCCGTGATGCTTGTGTACATGGGAGGAGCCCGTGATGCTTGTGTACATGGGAGGAACCTGTGATGCTTGTGTACATGGGATTTTTTTTATTTTTAATAAATATGCAAAGATTTCAAACTAACATTGTTCTTTCACGTTGTCATTATGGGGGATTGTTTGTAGAATTTTGAGGAAAATAATGAATTTAATTCATTTTGGAATGAGGCTGTAACATAACAAAATGTGGAAAAAGTGAAGCACTGTGAATACTTTCCGGATGCACTGTTGATCACAGGGGGGGGGGGGGAATACTCTTTAAGTTGAGCCTTTATAGACACATGTGCTATTATAATAATTTTAGGGGTAACGAACACTTTAAATCCTAAAAGTCCAGTCTAGTGGTAGTGGATTAAAATGTCACTTATCTCTGGATTTAGATTCAGGTCAGTTACACTTCGATAATTTAATTTACTGGCTCTTTGATCTGGATGTGTCTCACACCGCTGTGTTATGTACGGCTTAAAAATGAGTGTTAACAATAACCTGACGAACACCTTACTGCTATATAAACTACACACACACCCTATTGAGACATTTTAAATATGAGTCCTTCCACAATTGTCATCTATAATTATATCATTTAACCACTTCCCACCCGGCCACTGCACATATACGGCCGGGTGGGCGCTCTCTCCTTCTGAGTGGACGTTCAGGAACGTCCCTCAGAAGGAGTGGGATCACGCCCGCGCAGCGGCGCGATCCCGATGCGCTCGTGTCACCCAGACACGGCGCATCTCCGATCGGCAGGAGGGCTCTGCGATTGGCCCTCCTGATCACATGACGGCCGTGTCGAATCACAGCCGTCATGTGATGTAAACACAGAGCCGGTTGCTAGGCAATCTGCTCTGCTCTCCTCACACGGAAGTTGTCATTGAGGAGAGGAGAGCGGATCGCTGCAGGCGGCTGGTGATCAGTGAGTATGAGCTGTTTTTTACAGCTTTTTACTCACTGATCACCAGTCTAGTGACCCCACACAATGTAAAAACACAAAACAAACACTAAGTAAACACACAATGTCCCCAAAACACGTCCCCAAAACACATGTCCCCACATAGTAAAAACACATGTCCCCCACATAAGTCCCAGTAAAATAACATGTCCCAATGATTATCTGTACATGATCATTTGCGCACGTGTCCGTGATCACACGAACCAATTATTATACACCTAACGGGATTTTTTTTTTACCAAAAACATGTAGCAGAATATGTTTTGGCTTAAATTTATGACAAAATTTGATTTTATTGGATTTGTTTTAAAATAGAAAGAAGAAAATATTGTTTTTTTTTTTCCAAAATTTCCGCTCTTTTTTCGCTTATATCGCAAAAAATAAAAAACAGAGTCGTGAATAAATACCACCAAAAGAAAGCTCTATTTGTGTGAACAAAATGATACAAATTTAATTTGGGTACAGCATTGCATGACCGCGCAATTGTCATTGAAAGTGTGAGAGCGCTGAAAGCTGAAAATTGGGCTGGGAAGGAGGGGGGGGGCGAAAGTGCCCGGTATTGAGGTGGTTAAAGAGAATCTGTAAAAAAAAAAAAAAAAAAAAAAAAACACCGCCGCACACATACACACCACTGTGGCAGGTATGTAGTGCAGATACTTTTCAGCAGCCTCCGGAATTCTCGGCTGTACTGACCGCAGAGCTCCGGGCACCACATGTAAATGAGGCCTCACACTAAAATTTGCCATATTTCTGGTTAGCAAAGCACTAAATGCTGCTATAATTAAGTGTAAAGCCACTCAAGTATTCCACCCACCCCTAAATGCCTGTAATAAATAGTCCTCATTTAAAAAAAAAAAAAAAAAAAAAAAAGTGAATTTTTTCCTCAGTTTAGGCCGATGTATATTCTTCTACATATTTTTGGTAAAAATCGCAAAAAGAGTATTGATTGTTTCGTGCAAAAATTATAGCGTCTACAAAATATGCGATAAATTTATGGCATTTAGATTATCTTTTTTTTTTTTTCTACTAGTAATGGCGGCGATCTGCGATTTTTATCAAAACTGCGACATGGCGGACACACTTTTGGGTCGATTGACCATTATACATCGATCAGAGCTATAAAAAAGCGCTGATTACTGTGTAAATGTCACTGGCAGGGAAGGGGGTTAACACTAGGGGGCGCGATCAAGGGGTTAACTGCGTTCCCTGTGCCTGTGTGTTCTAACTGTGTGGGGGATGGGACTTACTATAGGAGATCAGAGATCGTGGTTGCCGGCTCCTAGGAACTCACGATCTCTCTCTCCTCTCAGAACTGGGATTTGTGCGTTTACACACACACACGTCCCTGTTCTGCCTCTCTTGCCCGCGATCGCCGGTCACGAGCATTGGCACCCCCACTGTGCAGCAGGCCCGCCTGCTATCCCGCTTAAAGGGACCGACGTACAGCTACGACGGTTCGTGGGATCGTGCCGACCTGCCGCAGTATAATGATGGCGGCTGGTCGGCAAGTGGTTAAGTCCTGTAAGAGGTGAGGTGGGGCCTCTGTGGATCAGATTTGTTATTCCGGCACATCCCACATTTGCTCATTTGGATTGAGATCTGGAGTATTTGGAGGCCAAGTCAACATCTCAAACCATTCTTGTAGGGTGGCGTGGCGCAATATCCCGCTGAAAGAGGCCACTGCCATCAGGGAAAACCGCTTCCATGAAGGGCTGGGGATGCCAATAGAGCCCGTCTAGGAACATCCTATTCTCCAGACCAGCCATTCTCAACTATGGTTCCCTAAGGTTTCTCCAGGGGTAGCGAGGAGTTCCTTCAGCTGTCCTTAACCACTTGCCTACCGGGCACTTTCACCCTCTTCCTGCCCAGGCCAATTTTAAGCTTTGAATGACAAGTGTGCGGTCATACAACACTGTACCCAAATGGCGTTTCTATAATTTTTTTTTTTTTTTTTTTTTTTTAGACAGAGCTTTCTTTTGGTGGTATTTAATCACCACTGGGGTTTTTATTTCTTGATACACAAATAAAAAAAAGACCAAAAATGTTGGGGGAGAAAAAAAGTTTTAGTTTCCGTTATACAATTTTGTTAATAAGTAATTTTTCTCCTTCACTGTTGGGCGCTGATGAGGCGGCACTAATGGGCATCACTGATGGAGCTGCACTGATCATCATACGTCCCCACTGAGAAAAGCCTCTTACTGGCTCTTCTCCACTCATGCGCGGTCAGCGTGAGGAGAGGAATGCCGATAACCGCCACTTCCTATTTACACTGTGATCAGTTATGATTGGACACAGCTGATCACATGGTAAAGAGCCTACATCACAGGCCGTTTACCAAGATCGGTGATGCGGTGTGTCTGAGGGACATACACCGCCGACTGCCGCTCGCCCCCTTGGCCGCGAACGTGTGGCCCTCTCTGAAGGTTGTCACAACGTCCATGACAACCGCCCGGCCGTGATTCTGCTATAGCAGGGATATGCAATTAGCGGGCCTCCAGCTAAAAAGAGGGTTCCTCTGGGGCAAAAAATGTAGTGAAAGCCTGCTCCAGACTATCACCCACCCATCAATGTATGTCCATATTTGCATAGCTCCTCCCAAGAGCCAGCCCACTGCTCCCAACAGGAGGGTTGGGGGGGCTCCTGAGAGGCGTACTGAGACAGGGCTGTTGTGATGTTTGCAGGAAACCATCCTGCTGGCCCCACCAGCCATGGTCTGCCTGCATTGCATAGAGAAGCACAGAAACCCAAAATGATGACACCACTGTGTTTAGCCACGTCAGCTCCGGAAGCTTTTACCCCCCCCCCCCTCATGACCAGACCATTTCTTGCTATGCAGCACTGTACCCAAATTAAATTTATATCTTTTTTTTGCACACAAATAGAGTTTCATTGTGGTGGTGTTTGATCACCACTGCGTTCATTATTTGCTAAACGATGGACAATGGACGCAGCAGAGGGACTTGGACACACGCACGAGTGCCCCCAATGGGAATTGGCTACTCATGGGGGCACTGAGACGAGAGGAGGGGCCAGGAGAGCCAGCAGAGGACCCGAAAAGTGGAGGTTCCCGTTCGCTATGTGCGATTCCATTGCCCAGAGTAGACAAGTATAGACATGGTTTGTTATTTCTTTTATATTATTTACATTTACAACCCCTTTAAAACATCTGCCCAACTATGTGTAACGTGTGCTGCTTTTTACTACTAGATCTCAAAGTTTCTCATCTCTGCTTTGCAAGGATGAAAAACAGAGATCACTTCCTCTGTACAGAGGTCAACACAGAGCTCTGGGCTGTGATTGGACACAGCCGATCAGCAGGTCCCAGCCATGAAACATTGGCCGGGACTTGCCAACACAACAATCCCAGCGGGTGCCATCGGGGAGGGCTATGCGCATGCCCTAAACTCGGAAACAGGTAGCGACGCACGGGTACATCACTTTGCCTGTGCAGGCCGCCCATCCACAGTACATTGTGGGCAGTCCGCAAGTGGTTAAACACACTGATCGTTGTCCTTCGGACATGGCTCATCACAGAACAGGGTAAAGGGCCAATCCAATCACGGCCCTTTATCAAGTGATCAGCTGTCAGGCAAACCAGCTTCTGTTACAAGGACATCTCTTCACACACAGTATCCATCAGTGCAGCTAATCTTTGCAAACCAGTGCCTGCCCAGCAGAGCTCCCCCTCCACAGTGCCTGCCCAGCAGAGCCCAATCATCAGTGCCCGCCCAGCAGAGCCCAATCATCAGTGCCCGCCCATCAGAGCCCAATCATCAGTGCCTGCCCATCAGAGCCCAATCATCAGTGCCTGCCCATCAGAGCCCAATCATCAGTGCCTGCCCATCAGAGCCCAATCATCAGTGCCTGCCCATCAGAGCCCAATCATCAGTGCCTGCCCATCAGAGCCCAATCATCAGTGCCTGCCCATCAGAGCCCAATCATCAGTGCCTGCCCATCAGAGCCCAATCATCAGTGCCTGCCCATCAGTGCCCAATCATCAGTGCCTGCCCATCAGTGCCCGCCCATCAGTGCCGCCGAAAAATTACCAGTTTGCTAATTTTAACAAACTATGAAAAAGGTTTTTATTTTTTCAAAACTTTCGTTTTTTTGGGTTTCTTTAGCAAAAAAAAAAAAAAAAAAGCTCTATTTGTGTGAAAAAAAAAAAAAAAAAAAAAGGATGATAAAATGTCATATGGTTACAGTGTAGCATGACCGCGCAATTGTCATTTAAAGTGTGACAGCTGAAAATTGGCCTGGGCAGGAAGGCGGTATAATTGTCCGGTAAGCAAGCGGTTAAAGTAAGGTATATAATGAAGACAGAGAGGTTTAATTTAAACCCCCTGCCTTGCATCTCTCACCCGCTCCTGTGTCAGCACCTAACGTGGAGGTGGCAAATCACGGCAGTGTTGATGGATGGACTAATGTATTGGCATGCACAGGCTCCTCCCGACGTGTTACGTCCTAAGGAATCTATCATCTTCCCTTGATGCTCTATGCATAGCGGGTGGTACTCCATCCATCATGTCAAGAATAATGAGAATGTGCCTCAACACTCCTGTCCCCCCCCCCCCCCCCCTTCTATAGTCAGAGTCACGTGAACAGAATGGAGCACCTTCAGGACTACAAACTGAAGAACCAGAATGAAGAATACGACATGAGATGATAAATACGTGATGTTTTAGTTGTGATGGATTCACATACTCATCTGGGTCAAAGAGATGAAACGCAGACTGTCAGAGTCACACAATGCTGTATACTGGGAGAAAAACGCACGGCTCACCGAAAATTAACTCCACTCCACAGGAACAATTAAACTGAACCCAGAATCTGCCTCTGCCAAGCCTGAGCCGTATGTATGAAAGTATCTGACCCATTTATCACCATCCCGACAAGCACTGAAGCTATTATCTTATGTAAAGTAGGGCGCCCGGCAATGTGCGGGAACCGATAATACCGGCCCAGAGATCACCGCATCAAATACGCCAAATAGGGATTCTCATTAATCCACTCCCTTCCCAGGAAGCAGAATCTCCCTCTTAGCTAATCAAAGCGAAGGAATAACGATGCACGGACTCCTCTGTTTTGGGGGGGTAAAAAAAAAAAAAAAAAATGCAGCTGTGCCAATCCCCCCCCCCCCCCATCCGCTCCTCCTTAACAACCCCAATACTGGACACTTATACCCCCCTTCCTGCCCAGGCCAATTTTCAGCGTTGTCACATTTTGAACAACAAATTGCGCGGTCATTCAACACTGCACCAATATGAAACCTTTATCATTTTTTGAGGCTGACATTGTTTTTTTTTTTATCTTTTTCTAAACAAAAAAAGTTTATGTTAAAAAAATATCGCAAATAAGTAATTTGCTTCGGGACTGTTGAGGTGGCACTGACGGGGCAGCACTGACCGGGGGGGGGTATGGACTGGTGAGGCTGCACTAAGAAAGCGGCACCAACTGGACGGCACTGGTGAGGCGGCACCGACCAGCTAGCATAGACCGAACGGCACTGACTGGATAGCATCGACCTGGGGGCACTGGTGAGGCGGCACCAACTGGGGGGCACTGGTAGAGGCGTCAGCATCAACCGAACGGCACTGGTGAGGCGGCAGTGACTGGGGGGGGGGGGGGGCAAGACTGACGTCCTCTCAGGGCAAGCGAGGTCTCGGCCAGCCTGTGGGAGCGGCACTGACCGGACGGCACTGGTGAGGTGGCACCGACCGGATAGCATAGACCGAACTGCACTGAATGGATAGCATCGGCCGGGGGGGCACTGGTGAGGCAGCACCGACCGGGGGCACTGGTGAGGCAGCACCGACCAGATAGCATCGAACCGAACGGCACTGGTGAGGCGGCACCGACCGGGGGGGGGCACTGGTGAGGCGGCACCGACCGGGGGGGGCACTGGTGAGGCGGCACCGACCGGGGGGGGGGGCACTGGTGAGGCGGCACCGACCGGGGGGGGGGGGCACTGGTGAGGCGGCACCGACCGGGGGGGGGGGGGCACTGGTGAGGCGGCACCGACCGGGGGGGGGGGGGCACTGGTGAGGCGGCACCGACCGGGGGGGGGGGGGGCACTGGTGAGGCGGCACCGACCGGGGGGGGCACTGGTGAGGCGGCACCGACCGGGGGGGCACTGGTGAGGCGGCACCGACCGGGGGGGCACTGGTGAGGCGGCACCGACCGGGGGGCAAGACTGACGTCCTCTCAGGGCAAGCGAGGTCCCGCCCAGCTGTCATTTTACAATAGGCTGGGCGGGAACCAGTTAAAAAAGTGGTTCTAAAGACACAAGTTTTTTTTTTTTTACCCCAATACATTGTATTAAAGTAAAAAATGCCCCACTACATGTTCTACCCACCCGCATCCCTAAACACTTGCCTGACTCCTGTCACCTCCTCTCCATTCCCTTCCTCCTTTCACAGAAGACACTCCATTGGCTCCTGCTGCTGTCAGTCAAACTCCTGTGAGGAGGGAGTGGGGGAGCGTGGCATACTGGCGCAACGTGGGTCTATGGATGCACATAGCTTGGCTGCCTCCTGAGCACCCGGCTTGCTGAGGCCGCACCTGGAGGAGGGAGGAGCAGACGGTGCCACTTGAAGACTGCCAGGAGAGGAGGTAAGGGACCTTCCTGTACAATATCTTTGCACACAGCAGGCAGGTATAACATCTTTCTTTGCTTCACAGCTGGGGCAGAATTTATACCACATTGCGTTCAGCAAGCAAAACCACTCGCCGAACACAACCCATTAAAGTGAATGAGATTGCGCTGCTATGGTGCAGCATTTGGGGGAAGGAAGCCACAGATCACATCCTCACCTACCTGTCAAACACCTCTGAAAAGCGATCTGAGAATGGATTGCATTTCAGAGGAGAAGCAGTCCTTGACGCAATTGTAAACAAGCCCTAGAAGCTGCTTCAGTCAGTAAAAGCCCAAATCTGACCTCCAGGTATGACGTGTATTCTATAGTTCTACTGGCCCAGCTTGGCACAATGTAAGTCTGTATATCTCATACCTGAGGGGCCCCTGGGAGAGCCGACAATCACTGGAGTAGCCGGCGATAGCTGCAAGCTTCCAGGTCCTGTGCTGACCACAGGGGGGCGCTCGCTTGACACTTTTTTTTATTTTTTTTTTTACCAATGAATGCAAGGCATTCTCTGATTGGACAAGCTGACGATCACCAAGCCACAGCAACTCCTCTTCACCTCAACCAGTCAGAGACTGCCTTGTATTCCTTAGAGAAGGAAAGAAAAAAAAGAATAAAAAAGACATTTTATGAATGGCTGTTGTGCCAAGTGAGCAACTTTTCTTTTTTACTTATCTAGTTCTCCAGGAGACGAAGTCCATTTTAGATTAGCCAGTTCCGGACCACCCACCACACATTTACTGCGGCAGGGCGGCCGAGAGAAACATACCTGTACGTTGCGGCTTCTTACGGGTCTGGGGCATGCGCCCCCGGAGACCCGCTCCGATAGGACGCAATGGGAGCCAATCAGCGGGTCCGGCGGAGCCGATGTTCGCCCGCACCTGGCGTTCTCTCCCGAGAGAGGCAGAACGGTGGCCTGCCTGTGTATACAAGGCAGACTGACGTTCTGTCAGAGGGGAAGATGGAGATCTTGTGCTCCTGCCAAGCAGAAACACGGATCTCTGTCTTCCCCCCACTCAAAGCACCTCCCCTAACAGTTTGCAAACACTCCCAAGGAACACTTTGATCGACCGATGTTAACCCCTCCCCTGCCAGTGTCATTAGTACAGCGACAGGGCACATGTTTATAATCACTGTATTGGCGACACTGGTTCCCCCCCCCCCCCAAAAAAAAAAAAAAAAAAAGTGTAACATGAATGACACAGAAATAAAAAAGTATTGAACGCATGAAGAAAGGGGGAGGTGCAAAAGGGCATTGTCCACCGCAGTGTCGCAGTCCCGAGAAAAATTAAATCGCTGATTGCCGCCATTACTAGTAAAAATAAAAACGCCATAAAAATATCCCATAGTTTGTAGACGTGATAACTTTTGCGCAAACCAATCAATATACTTATTGGAATTTTTTTTTTTTACCAAAAACATGTAGCAGAATACATATTGGCCTAAATTGATGAAGAAATTAGATTTTTCTCCTTTTTTATTTTTTTTTATTAGATGTGCATTATAGCAAAAAGTAAAAAATATTGTTTTTTCCTAGCAAAATTGTCTCGTTTATAGCACAAAAAAAAAAAATAATAATAATAATTTTTTAAAAATGCAGAGGTGATCAAATACCACCAAAAGAATGCTCTATTTGTGGGGAAAAGTAAAAAAAACAAAAAAAAAAACAGAATGATAAAATTTTCTTTGGGTACAGCATTGCAAGACCGTGCAATTGTCAGTTAAAGTAACGCAGTGACAGATCACAAAAAATGGCTTAGTTAGGAGGGGGGGAGGGGGGGGTGGGGTTTAAATCTTCCGGAGCTAAACTGGTTAGTCAGGAATGTATTCATTCCGATGTGTAAACTTACCTATATATAGGAATGGATTTACAAAAAGCAAATAGACTGAGCAGTTTTGCTACTTTTTCTTAGTAAATGTCAAGGTGGTAAAAGGTTCACTTTCTATAGAATCCCAATCACATGCAAGGAGGAGAAAAAAAAAAAAAAAAAATCATTTTGCACATGATTGGATGACGGAAATCAGCAGAGCTTCATATTTACTAATCTCTGGGGAAAATGGGTGCGAATAAACAGTGTATTTGCCTTTCATAAATCAACCCCGTTGTATAGGTAAAGTTTACACATCCGAAAGAATACATTTCTGCGCAATATAGAATGGACTTTGTCCCCTGGGGAGCCGGAGCAGTAAAAGAAAAACTAAGTGGGTGCATTAGATAAAAAAAAATCTAAATTGTGTGTGTGTATATATATATATAAAAGTTTAAAAAATATTTTTTATATTATTAATAATAATGATAAATGCAACACACACTGACATACATAGTTAGTCAGGTTGAAAAAAAAAAAAAAAACCCCACACACACACACAACAACAACACAAGTCCATCTAGTTAAACTAGGGTTGTCCCGATACCGATACTAGTATCGGCACCGATACCAAGCATTTGCCCAAGTACTTGTACTCGGGCAAATGCTCCCGATGCTTCCCCCGATACCTTGATAGTCAGCAGTGATCGGCGCGTGGGGGAGTTACAAGATTCTCCCCCCGCGGCTTTCAGCTGCTTTAGTGACATACAGCGGTGATCGGAGCTTGTAACTCCCCCACACACGATTACCGCTGACTGTCACCTCATCCCCCTTAGTCCCCCTCCGCTGTCCTCCTTCTTTGCTCTGTCCCCCTCCGTTCCTCTGTCCCCCTCCGCTGTCCTCCTTCTTTGCTCTGTCCCCCTCCGTTCCTCTGTCCCCCTCCGCTGTCCTCCTTCTTTGCTCTGTCCCCCTCCGTTCCTGTCCCCCTCCGCTGTCCTCCTTCTTTGCTCTGTCCCCCTCCGTTCCTCTGTCCCCCTCCGCTGTCCTGCTCCGTTGCTTTGTCCCCCTCCGTTCCTCTGACCCCCTCCGCTGTCCTCCTCCTTTGCTCTGTCCCCCTCCGTTCCTCTGTCCCTCTCCGCTGTCCTGCTCCGTTGCTTTGTCCCCCTCCGTTCCTCTGTCCCCCTCCGCTGTCCTCCTCCTTTGCTCTGTCCCCCTCCGTTCCTCTGTCCCCCTCCGCTGTCCTGCTCCGTTGCTTTGTCCCCCTCCGTTCCTCTGTCCCCCTCCGCTGTCCTCCTTCTTTGCTCTGTCCCCCTCCGTTCCTCTGTCCCCCTCCGCTGTCCTCCTTCTTTGCTCTGTCCCCCTCCGTTCCTCTGTCCCCCTCCGCTGTCCTCCTTCTTTGCTCTGTCCCCCTCCGTTCCTCTGACCCCCTCCGCTGTCCTCCTTCTTTGCTCTGTCCCCCTCCGTTCCTCTGTCCCCCTCCGCTGTCCTCCTTCTTTGCTCTGTCCCCCTCCGCTGTCCTGCTCCGTTGCTTTGTCCCCCTCCGTTCCTCTGTCCCCCTCCGCTGTCCTCCTTTGCTCTGTCCCCCTCCGCTGTCCTGCTCCGTTGCTTTGTCCCCCTCCGTTCCTCTGACCCCCTCCGCTGTCCTCCTTCTTTGCTCTGTTCCCCTCCGTTCCTCTGTCCCCCTCCGCTGTCCTTCTTTGCTCTGTCCCCCTCCGTTCCTCTGTCCCCCTCCGCTGTCCTCCTTCTTTGCTCTGTCCCCCTCCGCTGTCCCCATCCGTTCCGGCTTTCCACTGTCCCCTCCGTTCTGCTGTCTCTCCGCTGTGTGAATGGATAGAGTCAGCTGACTCTGTCTATTCACATAACTGAAACATTGTAATCACCTGTGATTACAATGTGTCAGTTTATGAATGGAGAGGAGCCGCTGTCTTCTCTCCATTCATTCTCAGTGCAGCTGAGGCTGCAGAGAAAGGGACTGGGGAATCTCTATCCTCTGTCTCTTTCTCTGTCTCAAGGGGGAGATATCAGAGGTCTGTTAAGACCCCTGATATCTCACCAAAGCCCCCCAACAGGGCTGATTAAAAAAAAAAAAAAAAAAAAAAAAAAAAAAAAACACACACACACACACACACACACACACACACAGTGCAATAAAGAATAAAAAAAAATTAAATTGTAAAAAATAATAAATGTAAATGAAAAAAAAAAAAACCCCACACACACACCGTTCACTCCCCCCCCCTAAAAAAAAATAAAAATAAAAAAAAAAACACTGTCACATGACATTAAAAAAAAGTATCGGTAATCGGTATCGGCGAGTACTTGAAAAAAAGTATCGGTACTTGTACTCAGTCCTAAAAAAGTGGTATCGGGACAACCCTAAGTTAAACCAAAAAAGATAAAAATACAATCCCATATACACAATCCTATACCCACAGTTGATCAGAGGAAGGTGAAAAATCCCCCAGCAAAGCATTCTCCTATTTGCTCCAGCAGAAGAAAAAAATCCTTCCTGATCCCCCCGAGAGGTAATCGGATTTTCCCTGGATCAACTTTACCTATAAAATGTCAGTACCCAGTTATATTCTGTACATTTAGGAAAGTATCCAGGCCTTTCCTAAAGCAATCTACTGAGCCGGCCAGAACCACCTCTGGAGGGAGTCTATTCCACATTTTCACAGCTCTTACTGTGAAGAAACCTTTCCGTATTTGGAGATGAAATCCATACCGGGCCTATTCTGGCACTCCTCTCCTACATGTAAAAATCATCTTTTTTTTTTGCTAGAAAATTACTCAGAACCTCCAAACATTATATATATATATATATATATATATATATATATATATATATATATATATATATATATATATATATATATATCAGACACCTTAGGGAAGTGATGGCGAAACCTTGGCACCCCAGATGTTTTGGAACTACATTTCCCCATGATGCTCAACTATATTGCAAAGTGCCTGAGCATCATGGGAAATGTAGTTCCAAAACATCTGGGGTGCCAAGGTTTCGCCATCACTGGCCTAGGGAATAAAATGGCGGTCATTGCAACTTTTTATCTCACATGGTATTTGCGCAACAAATTTTACGCGTTTTTTTTTTTTTGGGGGGGGGGGGGGGGGACTGTTTCATGATTTAAAAAAAAAAAAAAAAAAAAAGTAAATTTAGCCCAATTTTTTTTGTATAATGTGAAAGATGATACCCAACATGTCACGCTTTAAAATTGCGCACACTCATGGAATGACGCCAAACTTCAGTACACAAAAATCTCCATAGGCGACGCTTTAAAATTTTTTACAGGTTACCTGTTTAGAGTTACAGAGGAGGTCTAGAGCTAGAATTGTTGCTTGCGCTCTAACGCACGCGGCGATACCTCACATGTGTAGTTTGAACGGCGTTTACATAGGTGGGTGGGACTAACGTGTGCACTCGCTTCTGAGTGCGATCTACTGGGGACAGGGGCGTTTTACTTTTTTTTTTTTTATTATTTTTACTTTCTCTTATAATATTTTTTTAATCTTTTTTCTGGATCACTTTTATTCCTATTACAAGGAATGTAAACATCCCTTGTAATAGGAATCATTCGTGACAGGTCCTCTTTATGGAGAGATGAGGGGTCAATAAGATCTCCACATCTCTCCTCCAGGCTGGAAAGCCTGCGGCCCGGACATGATGTCATAATGTCACGCCCAGGCCTCCAACGGTCATACACATTTTCACTTAGGGGTGTACTGACTTTTGTTGCCAGCGGTTTAGACATTAATGGCTGTGTGTTGAGTTATTTTGAGGGGACAGCAAATTTACACTGTTATACAAGCTGTACACTCACTACTTTACATTGTAGACAAGTGTCATTTCTTCAGTGTTGTCACATGAAAAGATAGAAGAAAAGATAAATGTGAGGGGTGTACTCACTTTTGTGAGAGATAGATATAGAAGAGTGGTGTAGTGGGTAGCACTCTCGCCTAGCAGTAAGAAGGGTCGCTGGTTCAAATCCCGACCATGACACTACCTGCCTGGAGTTTGCATGTTCTCCCTGTGTCTGTGGGGGTTTCCTCCGGGTACTCCGGTTTCCTCCCACACTCCAAAGACATGCTGGTAGGTTAATTGGATCCTGTCTAAATTGTCCCTAGTATAGGTATGAATGTGAGTTAGGGACCTTAGATTGTAAGCTCCTTGAGGGTATAGGGAATGATGTGAATGTATAATATATATGTAAAGCGCTGCGTAAATTGACGGTGCTATATAAGTACCTGAAATAAATTTAAAAAAAAATAAAAATAGAATATATATATATTTAGCAGAGACCCTAGAGAATAAAATGGCGATCGTTGCAATATATTATGTCACACCGTATTTGCGCAGCGGTCTTACGAACTCAATTTTAAAAAAAAAAAAAAAAACACACACACCACTGTATTGGAATAAAATTAGAATTTTGCTCTAATGATCGCGGCGATACCTCACATATGTGGTTTGAACACCGTTTACATATGTGGGCACTACCTACATATGTGTTCGGAGGGGCAGGGCACTTTACCTTTTTTTTTTTTTTTTAACTTTATTTAACTTTTTATTTTTTTGATCACTTTTTTTCCTATTACAAGAAATGTAAACATTCCTTGTAATAGAAATACGCATGACTGGGCCTCTTTATTGTGGGATCTGGGGGTCAAAAAAGACCTGAGATCTCTCTTTTACACTTAAAAGCACAAAAAATAAATAAATGGGTAATTTTTACCTTAAGAGATGAAAATAAAAAAAAAAAAAAATCATCCCTTTAAGGCCAGAAGGCGGAAGTGATGTCAGACGTGGCTCCGTACCTCCAAGGCCATAGAGCCGAGCGGAGGCCCATCTTGCCCTCACTCGGCTTCCTGCCCATCCACAGAAAGGATCGGATTGGCTCCTGGCTAACCGGCAGGTCCGGTAAGCCCGGAGACGACTGGGAGAAGTGGCCGGGGGGGGGAGGGGGGGGGCTCCTCTCCCGTCACCTATAAAAAAAGTACCTGATGCGATTCCGCCGCCAGAACCACTTTTATTAGACGCAGAATCGCCCGCAGTACAAGAAAATACCAGGGTTATGGCAGCTGGCTGCTGCCGTAACAGCGGTATTTAAACATCAAAGTAATGATGTAAATATACTGTGGGCGGTCTTGAAGTGGATATAGCTGAGGCTACCAGGCCTTTTTTTTTTTTTTTTTTTTTTTTTTTTTTTTTTTTTGCGCTGTTCAGCACTGCGCTACTTTACCTGACAATTGCGCAGTCATGCAACACTGTACCCAAATTAGATTTATACTTTTTTTTTTTTCCCCCCACACAAAAAGCATTCTTTTGTTTCTTTTGGTGGTATTTGATCAACGCTGCGTTTTGTTTTTTTGCGATATAAACAAGAAGAAAAAAATTAAAATTAAAAAAAAAAAATAAAAAAAAAAAAACACCACACCGAAAACTAATTTTTTTACTTTCCAATTAAAAAAAAAAAAAAAAAAAAGGGATCAAATGTTCCCATAAAATTAGGCCAAAATGCTGCTACATATTTTATTTAAAAAATCCCAATAAACCCGATTGGTTTGCGTGACAGTTATAGCTCCTACAAACTATGGGACATACAGTGGGGGAAAATAATTATCTGATCCCCTACAGATTGTGTAAGTTTTGCCCACTTACAAAGAAATGAAGGGTCTATCATTTCTTATCATAGAGACAGAATATCAACCAAAAATCCAGAAAAAAAACGATACAAATGTTATAAATATAGTTGCAGTTCAGTGAGTAAAATAAGAATTTGATCTTGAAGCAACCATTAACATAAAATCGCACACACAGGTTGGACTTGGGTCTTTTGAACCTCACCAACTATGCAACCAACACTAATTCTGCCCCCCACAGACTGGCTACAGGAGGTGCTCATGTGGTCCACAGATTAGTCCTGTCAATGTAAGAAGGTTCTCCTAACGACAACTCGTTATGTGGATAAGACACCTGTCCACAGAATCTCTTTCTTCCATTCAAACCTCACCATCATGGGGAAGACCAAAGAGCTGTCAGAGGACGTCAGGGAGAAGATTGTAGACCTGCACAAGGCTGGAATGGTCTACAAGACCATCAGCAAGAAGCTTGGTGAGAAGGAGACAACTGTTGGAGTGATTATTCATAAATGGAAGAAATACAAAATAACCATCAATCACCCTCAGTCTGGAGCTCCATGTAAGATTTCGCCTCATGGGGTGAGGATGGTCATGAGAAAAGTGAGGGATCAGCCCAGAACTACACGGGAGGAGCTTGTGAATGATCTCAAGGCAGTTGGGACCACAGTCACCAAACAAACCATTGGTAACACAATACTCCGCCATGGATTGAAATCCAGCAGCACCCGCAAAGTCCCCCTCCTCAAGAAGGCACATGTAGAGGTCTGTCTGACGTTTGCCAATGAACATCTAAATGATTTAGAGAAGGATTGGGAGAAAGTTCTGTGGTCAGATGAGACCAAAATTAAGCTCTTTGGCATTAACTTGACTTGCCGTGTTTAGAGGACAAATGGTGACTATGACCCTAAGAACACCATCCCTACAGTCAAGCACGGAGGTGGAAAGATGATGCTTTGGGGCTGTTTCTCTGCTAAAGGTACAGGCCGACTTTACCACATTGTATTGTAAAATCTTGGATGAGAACCTTCTTCCCTGAGCCAGAACACTGAAGATGGGTCATGGATGGGTCTTCCAGCATAACAATGACCCAAAACATACCGCCAAGGCAACAGAGGAGAGGCTCAAGAAGCACATTAAGGTCATGGAGTGGCCTAGCCAGTCTCCAGACCTTAATCCTACAGAAAATGTATGGAGGGAGCCGAAACTTAGGGTTGCCAAGAGACAGCCAAGAAACCTTAAGGATTTAGAGAAGATCTGTAAAGAAGAGTGGACCAAAATCCCTCCTGAGATGTGTGCAAACCTGATCACCAACTACAAGAAACTTCTGACCTCTGTGGTGGCCAACAAGGGTTTCTCTACCAAGTACTATGTCGTGTTTTGCTTGGGGGATCAAATACTTATTCTACTCCATTTATAACATTTGTATTGTGTGTTTTTTCTGGATTTTTGGTTGATATTCTGTCTCTATCATATAATATACACCTATGATAAAAATTATAGACCCTTCATTTCTTTGTAAGTTGGCAAACTTACACAATCTGCAGGGGAGCAAATCATGACACACCCCCCCCCCCCCCCCCCCCGTATACTGGATTTTATATTTTTTTAATACTACTAATGGCGGCGATCAGCGACTTATAATAGAACTGCGATTGTGCGGCAGCCAATCTGACACTAACATCACCAGTGACACTAATACAGTAATCAGTGATAATAACATGCACTGTCACTGTACTAATGACACTTGGTGGGAAGGGGTTAACATCTAGGGGCGATCAAAGGGTTAAATGCATAATGTGTGTTGATTTTGCTAACTGGTCCCTCACTGACAGGAGATTCCCCTCTGTACAGAGCTCTGGACTGTGATTGGACAGAGCCGATCAGCAAGCCCCGGCTGCGAATCATTGGCCGGGACTTGCTGAAAGACTCCTGGTGTGTACAATCACAGCGGGGGCTGGGTGGGGGTCCCCAAGTGGTTAAAAGGGACAATAAATATGGGAGTTGGGGTTCTTGGTGTGTGGATCTGTATGTATAGTGTGTGTGATGGGGAACGAATCCCTATGGCTGCCGCATCTGCTAGTATGTAGCGGGCTTATCACAATACACGGCTTGTGAGATTGTTGTGGACCGGTCATGTGTTCAGCACTGATGCTGATTTGCTCCTAAGCTCTGCTTCCTGATCTCCAATACACAGCCTGAGACATACAGACTAGAATAGAAGTCCTATAGATCAGACCAACAATGTATATACACCAGACCTGGCTGAACGTCCACTGCCACCAATACCGGGGGTTATTATCACTGCCACCAATACCGGGGGTTATTATTACTACCACCAATACCGGGGGGTTATTATTACTGCCACCAATACCGGGGGTTATTATTACTACCACCAATACCGGGGGGTTATTATTACTGCCACCAATACCGGGGGGTTATTATTACTACCACCAATACCGGGGGGTTATTATTACTGCCACCAATACCGGGGGTTATTATTACTGCCACCAATACCGGGGGGTTATTATTACTGCCACCAATACCGGGGGGTTATTATTACTGCCACCAATACCGGGGGGTTATTATTACTGCCACCAATACCGGGGGGTTATTATTACTGCCACCAATACCGGGGGGTTATTATTACTGCCACCAATACCGGGGGTTATTATTACTGCCACCAATACCGGGGGTTATTATTACTGCCACCAATACCGGGGGTTATTATTACTGCCACCAATACCGGGGGGTTATTATTACTGCCACCAATACCAATACCGGGGGTTATTATTACTGCCACCAATACCAATACCGGGGGTTATTATTACTGCCACCAATACCGGGGGTTATTATTACGGACACCAATACCGGGGGTTATTATTACGGACACCAATACCGGGGGTTATTATTACGGACACCAATACCGGGGGTTATTATTACGGACACCAATACCGGGGGTTATTATTACGGACACCAATACCGGGGGTTATTATTACGGACACCAATACCGGTGGGTTATTATTACTGCCACCAATACCGGTGGGTTATTATTACTGCCACCAATACCGGTGGGTTATTATTACTGCCACCAATACCGGTGGGTTATTATTACTGCCACCAATACCGGTGGGTTATTATTACTGCCACCAATACCGGGGGTTATTATTACTGCCACCAATACCGGTGGGTTATTATTACTGCCACCAATACCGGGGGGTTATTATTACTGCCACCAATACCGGGGGGTTATTATTACTGCCACCAATACCGGGGGGTTATTATTACTGCCACCAATACCGGGGGGTTATTATTACTGCCACCAATACCGGGGGTTATTATTACTACCACCAATACCGGGGGGTTATTATTACTGCCACCAATACCGGGGGGTTATTATTACTACCACCAATACCGGGGGTTATTATTACTGCCACCAATACCGGGGGGTTATTATTACTGCCACCAATACCGGGGGGTTATTATTACTGCCACCAATACCGGGGGTTATTATTACTGCCACCAATACCGGGGGGTTATTATTACTGCCACCAATACCGGGGGGTTATTATTACTGCCACCAATACCGGGGGGTTATTATTACTGCCACCAATACCGGGGGTTATTATTACTGCCACCAATACCGGGGGTTATTATTACTGCCACCAATACCGGGGGTTATTATTACTGCCACCAATACCGGGGGTTATTATTACTGCCACCAATACCGGGGGGTTATTATTACTGCCACCAATACCGGGGGGTTATTATTACTGCCACCAATACCAATACCGGGGGTTATTATTACTGCCACCAATACCGGGGGTTATTATTACGGACACCAATACCGGGGGTTATTATTACGGACACCAATACCGGGGGTTATTATTACGGACACCAATACCGGGGGTTATTATTACGGACACCAATACCGGGGGTTATTATTACGGACACCAATACCGGGGGTTATTATTACGGACACCAATACCGGGGGTTATTATTACGGACACCAATACCGGGGGTTATTATTACGGACACCAATACCGGGGGTTATTATTACGGACACCAATACCGGGGGTTATTATTACGGACACCAATACCGGGGGTTATTATTACGGACACCAATACCGGTGGGTTATTATTACTGCCACCAATACCGGTGGGTTATTATTACTGCCACCAATACCGGTGGGTTATTATTACTGCCACCAATACCGGTGGGTTATTATTACTGCCACCAATACCGGGGGTTATTATTACTGCCACCAATACCGGTGGGTTATTATTACTGCCACCAATACCGGGGGGTTATTATTACTGCCACCAATACCGGGGGGTTATTATTACTGCCACCAATACCGGGGGGTTATTATTACTGCCACCAATACCGGGGGTTATTATTACTGCCACCAATACCGGTGGGTTATTATTACTGCCACCAATACCGGTGGGTTATTATTACTGCCACCAATACCGGTGGGTTATTATTACTGCCACCAATACCGGTGGGTTATTATTACTGACACCAATACCGGTGGGTTATTATTACTGACACCAATACCGGGGGTTATTATTACTGACACCAATACCGGGGGTTATTATTACTGACACCAATACTAATGCCGGGGGTTATTATTACTGACACCAATACTAATGCCGGGGGTTATTATTGCGTCTCCCCCTCACACCTCTGGGCCTCCCGGTAGGTATGTATATAGGGAGGGGTATGTAGGTCGGTTCTCACCTCTGGGCCTCCGTCTCCTGGTAGGTGGGTTGGTAGGTATAGGTAGGTAGGTAGATACTCACCCTCTCCCCCTCGCACCTCTGGGCCTCCGTCTCTCGGTAGGTGGGTATATATAGGTAGGTATATAGGGGTGGGTAGTTATGTATAGGGGTAGGTAGGTATGTATATAGGTAGGTGTACTCACCCTCTCCCCCCTCACACCTCTGGGCCTTCGTCTCTCGGTAGGTGGGTATATATAGGTATAGGTGGGTGTATATAGGGGTAGGTATGTATATAGGTAGGTATATAGGGGTAGGTGGGGTAGGTAGGTGTACTCACCCTCTCCCACCTCTGGGCCTCCGTCTCCCGGTAGGTATATATAGGGGTAGGTATGTATATAGGTAGGTAGGTGTACTCACCCTCACACCTCTGGGCCTTCGTCTCTCGGTAGGTGGGTGTATATAGGTGGGTGTATATAGGAGTAGGTATGTATATAGGTAGGTATATAGGGGTAGGTAGGTGTACTCACCCTCTCCCACCTCTGGGCCTCCGTCTCCCGGTAGGTATATATAGGTGGGTGTATATAGGGGTAGGTATGTATATAGGTAGGTTAGGTAGGTACTTACCCTCTCCCCCCCACACCTCTGGGCCTCCGTCTCTCGGTAGGTGTATACAGGGGTAGGTAGGTGGGTGTATACTGGGGTAGGTAGGTGGGGTAGGTAGGTGTATACAGGGGTGGGTAGGTAGGTAGGTGGGTAGGTAGGTAGGTGTATACAGGGGTAGGTAGGTGGGGGTAGGTAGGTGGGGTGGGTAGGTAGGTAGGTCGGTACTCACCCTCTCCCCCTCACACCTCTGGGCCTCCGTCTCTCGGTAGGTATGTATATAGGTAGGTGGGGTAGGTGTATACAGGGGTAGGGTAGGTAGGTAGGTCGGTACTCACCCTCTCCCCCTCACACCTCTGGGCCTCCGTCTCCCGGTAGGTATGTATATAGGTAGGTGTATACAGGGGTGGGTGGGTAGGTGTATACAGGGGTAGGTAGGTGGGGTAGGTAGGTAGGTGTATACAGGGGTGGGTGGGTAGGTAGGTGGGGTAGGTAGGTGGGGGTGGGTAGGTAGGTGGGTAGGTAGGTAGGTCGGTCGGTACTCACCCTCTCCCCCTCACACCTCTGGGCCTCCGTCTCCCGGTAGGTATGTATATAGGTAGGTGTATACAGGGGTGGGTGGGTAGGTGTATACAGGGGTAGGTAGGTGGGGTAGGTAGGTAGGTGTATACAGGGGTGGGTGGGTAGGTAGGTGGGGTAGGTAGGTGGGGGTGGGTAGGTAGGTGGGTAGGTAGGTAGGTCGGTCGGTACTCACCCTCTCCCCCTCACACCTCTGGGCCTCCGTCTCCCGGTAGGTATGTATATAGGTAGGTGTATACAGGGGTGGGTGGGTAGGTAGGTGTATACAGGGGTAGGTAGGTGGGGGTAGGTGGGGTAGGTAGGTAGGTGTATACAGGGGTGGGTGGGTAGGTAGGTCGGTCGGTACTCACCCTCTCCCCCTCACACCTCTGGGCCTCCGTCTCCCGGTAGGTATGTATATAGGTAGGTGTATACAGGGGTGGGTGGGTAGGTAGGTGTATACAGGGGTAGGTAGGTGGGGGTAGGTAGGTAGGTGTATACAGGGGTGGGTGGGTAGGTAGGTGGGGTAGGTAGGTAGGTCGGTCGGTACTCACCCTCTCCCCCTCACACCTCTGGGCCTCCGTCTCCCGGTAGGTATGTATATAGGTAGGTGTATACAGGGGTAGGTAGGTAGGTAGGTGGGGTAGGTGTATACAGGGGTAGGTAGGTAGGTGGGGTAGGTAGGTAGGTAGGTAGGTCGGTACTCACCCTCTCCCCCTCACACCTCTGGGCCTCCGTCTCCCGGTAGGTATGTATATAGGTAGGTGTATACAGGGGTAGGTAGGTAGGTAGGTAGGTGGGGTAGGTAGGTAGGTCGGTACTCACCCTCTCCCCCTCACACCTCTGGGCCTCCGTCTCCCGGACCTGCAGCCTCTCCTCCACACTCCGGTACTCTCCCAGCCGTTGCTCCAGCTGCCTCCTCCCGCTCTCGGATTGGACCATCAGGTCGGAGTGTCTCTTCTCCAGCCGGCTCCGGGCCACCTCCGTCCGCTGGACTTGTTCCTGCAGAGCGGAGAGATCCTCCAGGAGGGCGGCCTGCCGGGAGGAGACGCTCCAGTAATTGAAGGCCAGGAGGCCGATCACCGCCAGCAGCGCCACCAGGACGAAGGGGGGGAGGCGGCCCGTCCGCCTCGGGGCTCCGAACCCGACCATGTCCGGCCTACCGATCACCGATCTCCCCGCACACCACGCCGCCTAACCTGCTGACCCGGGGGACGGGGCGGCGCTTCCACGGCAGGGGCGGGGCGCCCGGGTTCACAAAGCACCGATTGGCTCACGGGGTCGGGTGAACTCCGCCCTGAAGTTGAGTTGAGAAGCAGGAGGAAAAAAAAGAGCGAGTAGCAGCTATGCGCATGCGCGGCGCAGTTCCGCATTCGTTGTCATGGCCGCGCTGTCAGTCTCCCCGGGGCGTGGCTTACTGCACTGGTTTCCAGGAAGTGGTCGCTGAGCCCGTTCAGGGCAGGCGGAAGTAAGGCCGGAAGTTATTTCCACACATCAAAATCTTCCTCATCTTCACCAGGCAGTGTCTGAATTTGAACCAAATTACAGGATATCACCACACACTTCTTCCAGCACCCCCTGCCAGTACCTGACCCCCCAGATGGTGACATCCTTCAGGGTGTCGCCCCTCCCCCCTTCTTTACTGATGACCTCTGGGGACCCGTTTGCTGTCAGTTTTTTTTTTTGTCTCTGCAAACTTTAACCCCCTCCTGCCTGCGGTATAGCCGAAAGATGGCGCAGGCTCACATTGCCGGGAGTGAGGGCTTCTATGGACGTCCTCCTGTGACCACGCTTCCCGCACGCCTAGGGCATAGTTGCCAACAGTCCCGATTTTCCCGGGACAATGCTGATTTTGGGACCCTCGTCCCGATTGGAGGCTGTCCCG
This sequence comes from Aquarana catesbeiana, assembly GCF_042186555.1. Taxonomy (NCBI): domain Eukaryota; kingdom Metazoa; phylum Chordata; class Amphibia; order Anura; family Ranidae; genus Aquarana; species Aquarana catesbeiana. The sequence continues at coordinate 9,984,575 of NC_133326.1, read as the reverse complement.
AATCAGGATTTTCCATAAGGAAAATCGGGAAGGTTGTTTTATTTTATTTTTGGAGCAGCTGGCTCCAGCAAAATGGCGGCCGGCGCCACCGCTCGATCTTCCCCCTAGTGTTCAGTCAGTGGAGAGAGGAAGGGGGCTCGATCCGTGCACCCAATGAATCGGCTTCTTTAGCTGCACGGCCCCTCCCCTCTCCACTGAAGACACGGCGCAGCCGTGTCTTGCCGAAAAGTTCACCAGCTCGGCTATTTCTGCCGGCTCGTACTGCGTAAGCGCTGCGCCTGCGCAGTACAGGGGGTCCTTACTTGCCGAGGGGAACTTTCTCGGCAGAATGCCGGCTGTTCCTGGACGAGGGGAGGGTCTGCACTGAGGGGGGGGGCTGCACTAATTGAGGGGGGTTTGCACTAATAGAGGGGCGCTGCACTGAGGGGGGGGCTGCACTAATTGAGGGGGGGTCTGTACTAATAGAGGGGGGGTCTGCACTAATAGAGGGGGGGTCTGCACTAATTGAGGGGGGTCTGCACTAATAGAGGGGGGGCTGCACTGAGGGGGGGTCTGCACTAATGGGGGGGGTCTGCACTGATGGAGGGGGTCTGCACTGATGGAGGGGATCTGCACTGATGGAGGGGGTCTGCACTGAAGGGGTCTGCACTGAGGGGGTCTATACTGACTCTGCTGGGGGCACCTGATGCAAGGACAGACTCTGCCGGGGGCACCTGATGCAAGGACAGACTCTGCTGGTGGCAGGCGATGCCACGCCCATTTTTCGCCGAGACGCGCTCCGCACTTCTATTTTTTTTTTGCTAAGCCACGCCTACAAACGAATGCTCCACTCCCTAATTATTGTACGGCCAAAAAAGTGTCCCACATATTTTTTTTGCAATGTTGGCAACTATGGCCTAGGGTTGCCACCTCATCCCTTTAAACCCGAACACACATGAATTACACAGATTCTCTGGCTGATTAAGGTGGTAATTAAACTCACTTGTTGCCTTATCTGCATTAAATTAGCCTCAGAACCTGTTTAATTCAAAGGTGTTCGGGTTTAAAGGGATGAGGTGGCAACTCTACGCACGCCCCCTGCGACACGCATCAGCACTAGGGTTGCAACATCATCCCTTTAATCCAGGACACACATTAATTACACGGGTTCTGTGGCTGATTAAGGTGGTAATTAAACTCACTTGGTGCCTTATCTGCATCAAATCAGCCTCAGAACCCGTGTAATTAATGTGTGTCCTGGATTAAAGGGATGATGTGGCAACCCTAATCGGCACGGATCTGTGATCACCGTGTCCTTCAGATCACCGATATTGGTAAAGAGCCAATCACAGCAGCTCTTTACCATGTGACCAGGTGTGTCCAATGACAGCTGACCACAGTGTAAATAGGATGTGGCGGTTATTAGAGTTCCTCTCCTCTATACTGACAGCGAGGAGAGGAGAATCGATCACTGGAAAATCCACACAGGGGACATCTACACTGATAATCAGGGCAGCCCCAACAGTGCCCATCAGTGATGCCTGCTGTGCCACCTATCAGTGCCCATGAGTGCTGCCTGTCAGTGCTCATCAGCGATCCTTGTCACTACCCATCAGTGATGCCTGTCAGTATTCGTTACATTCTCTAATGCCGCGTACACACGATCGAAAATTCGGCCAACAAAAGGCAGATGAGAGCTTTTGGTCGGAAAATACGACCGTGTGTACGCTCCATCGGGCTTTTGCTGGCCCAACTCCAGCCAGCAAAAGATTGAGAGCATGTTCTCATTTTTTCGGTCGGAAAAAGTTCCGATCGCAAATTTCCGATCGTCTGCAGCAATCACGACGCGCAAAATTCCTACGCATGCTCGGAAAACAATTCGACGCATGCTGGGAAGCATTGAAGTTCATTTTCTCGGCTCGTCGTAGTGTTGTACGTCACCGCGTTCTTGACGGTCGAAAGTTCAGCGAAGTTTTGTGTGACTGTGTGTATGCAAGCCAAGCTTGAGCGGAATCCCGTCGGAAAAACCATCCAAGATTTTTCTGACGGAAAATCCGCTCGTGTGTACGGGGCATAACAGCCAAATTTGAAAGGAAATTCCAATACCTATAATTTAATAGTTATTATTTCGGACTTTCGGATTTTTGAATTCCCGAATTTACAAATTTGCAAATTCACGAATTTTCGAATTTATGAATATTCTGGAAAATACGTTAAACGGGTTTTCGTTAGATCGGAGAGGGTTGACCTCTCCCCTGGGCCGGCATCATGCCCCATTGTCTCTCTCTATCTTGTGTAAGTTATGGATATGGCTGTGCAGTGTTTCGCATAGCACTACAGTACAGGGGGCAATGAAGACCTCGAGACCACCAAGTACTGCACAGGACTACAACCGAGACCTCACTCTGTACTCTGCTGGCATAAATGTGTTGGAATTCATGCGGTGCAAGAGTATGCCGTCCAATGAAACCACGTTTTGTTGGTTTTTCTCCTCTGGACCTTTCACAAGACTCGTCAAATCTTCAAGCATCCTCATATCTTCTATCTCATGAAACCAGAGTGACAAAGAGGGCAATGTGGGGGATTTCCATAGTGTGGGGATACAAGAGCGAGTCACATTGGCCAGGTGTCTATCGATCGTTTGTATGCTTTCTACGGGATGTTAGAACGGCCATGGTGGTCTATCTCTATGCTTTACGGCTGTGACGCATGCCAGTCTGTATATACAAACCTTAGATTGTTGGGGCTATTCCAGTATATACAGAATACCAAAGGCAGTCGCCCTGATGTATTTAGTTGTTGTGGGGTGACCTGTGTTCGTTACCAAGTGACTTCATATAAGTTTTCAGTATCACATTCCTTTTGCGCTACACCTATCCTCCTTTAGTCAGACTTTGGTACCTGATCGATAATGCAGCAATATACATATACATGCACACCCTGAGAGATATATATTGGCTGTCTCCTGTGGTTATATCTAGAGGGGTTTCCCCTTTATTGGGGGATCTCCGCTCTCCCTTCCCTTGTTGATGCCCCCATGTGTGTCTCATCCCTCCTTTCTGGTATTTGCCATACTCTCCTCTGCATCCAAAGTCATTCAGCACCCACCCAATCAGTCCTGAAGAAGCAAGCATATCTTGCGAAACGCGTTGATGTTTGAATATGGAGCAACACACCAGCAGCATACTAATGTATCCGATTGAACATTGACCCTACTGCTGGATCTCTATGCACTTTGCAATATACCGTGATTTTTTTTTTTTTTTTGTCTCCATATCATATGATTGGGTACCTGTTGACTCTTTGTTAGATGGAGGGTGCTTCTTTTATCACTTCCCCCCTTTTTCATATGATGTATTTTAATGTATATCCAATAGAATGTGTTCATTTTTATACATACCGTCACATGCTGTGCCTATAAAATCCGTGGTTTGAGAAGCTGTGGTCAGTTTCTCCTCCTTTTTTATGTTACAATGGTGTAAAAGAAAAAATCCTGGAGTATAGGGTGAGGGTCTGTATGTCAACTTCAGTACAGGCAGTTCCCCAAATTATTATCATCTGACTTACATAAGACTTGTACCTAAGAACGGAGGCAGCGTGACGTCACACAGGTCCTGGAAACCGCCAGGTGGCCATTTTGGTGCTCACTGCATGCTGCCACCTACTGTCCGGCGAACCTATCAGCAATCCCACATCATTGCATTGCCAGTTAACCCTTCCCTTTGCTATCCAAATCCTAAAAAATATTTTTTTGGGCTGGAGTTACACTTAAAAAATGTACCTGTTCCAACTGTAGCAAGGTCTCTGGCCTTGTCCAGTCTAATGAGGACCTCCAAGGCTAAAGACAGCTGACATCCTTCAATATGTAGTGGGTTGTGAGGCATAGTGGGTGCAAAGATGGTGAAAGTCATTGGGCACCAGACACTTCTTGGATGTAAAAGAGGTTTTATTTCTTTTGACAGTCCTTTTTGTATCTTTGGTGGAAAGAGGGCTAGGGCCAGGATACCCTTAAGTAGGTATAGCTTCAATTGGCAGACTCCGAGACTTCAATAGGAAAACTGCCGTGCAGGAAAAGGCCACATCTGCACATGCAGGAATGCTGTCTCCTATGGTAACAGTCTATAACAGTTCCTAACTCAAACGTAACAGTTCTCTCAGCTTCTCTACAACTGCTCCTTGTAGTTCTTCAACATTGAGCTCCCAGTCTCTCATTAGGCCCACTGATTCACTAACTCTAAATCCCTTGAGCTCCTCCAAGGTTTGCGGTGGTATCTCCTCAAGCGTCACCCCTGCTTCCCTGCTGGGTCCCTAGCTTGGAACTCCACATACTTCTCAAGCTTTACCCCTGCTAACTGGCGAGGTTCCTGGCTTGACTCACAAGGCTGCCCTGCAAGCGTCTCCTCCGCGGGTTGGGTCCCTGACTTGATCACGTCTGAAGTTTTCTGATATGGTTCCGGTACTTGCTTCAGTTACTCACTGTGGTCCCTGGTAACAAGGTGGTCGGATCCTTTGTGGCGACAGCTTCCCTTCTACCTCTGACCACTGGCAGGTTTCCCGGCCGGCAGAACCGTCACTTTCGGTTGGACTGCAAGCCGCAGTCCCAACCCTGTGCTGCCCTCTTACTTCTGGATAGGCCCTCATACAGCCTAGCAGCCCAGGACGTATGACACACGTCCGTTCAGACAGCCGTCCAGGTGGCACAGAGCCCAGATCACCTGAATATATAGGTTCTCCCAGCAGGCCAAGGGATTCAAGAAAACCCCTGCTCATTGGCTGAGATACCCCATATACCCATAACCTGACCTTGGGTTGCCCTTCTCATATCTAGTACCACCAAGTTCCTGGCCACCTAGTGGTAGAAGAGAAAAGTGCAACAATGCCAAACTTAGGGAGAAATCAATAGAGCTCTATCAATCGACCAAGATGGCTACTCTTGGCAAGTCAATTTGTGAGGAGCTCCCTGACTAAACGCCAGGGTGCTACACAACTTACAGATGGAACTTAGACAAACCTACAGAACCTACCTTATTCGTAACCCGGGGTCTGCCTGTACTATGGAATGGACTTGTTTCCAAAATGGTTGGAGCTTTGGGCAAGACCAGAATATCTGCATCATTTCGCCTGCGTCTGTATCGCAGCGCCAGCAAGTGTCTGTTAAAGAAGGGTACATGCAGTGGAGCACGGCGGGGATGGCTGGGGTTTGGGGCGGGGCCAGCAAAAATCCTGCCGCCCCCCCCCCCCCCCAAAAAAAATTGGGCACTAATCTGCATGCCTACCCCCAATTATAAATTCCCCCTTCTCCCAGGACAACACCACCCCCCTGCTGAAATCCCCCCTCCCAGCAAAAACCTTTGCCCCCCCTCCCAGCTTAAATTCTCTCTCTCCACAAATCCCCCCCCCCGCACAAATTGACCCCTTCTCTTAGCACAAATCCTCTACCCCTCAAATTTTCCCTTCAAGTACACATCCTTCCCCCCATCACAAATTCCACCCCCCTCCCATCACAAATTCCCCCAATCCACCCTTCTAGCCAAGATCCCCACTCCTAGCACAGATACTCCCAATCATCCCTACCAGCTCAAAATCCCCCCCCCCCCAAAAAAAAAAAAATTCCCTCCAAGCACAAATCCCCTCCCCCTCCACCATTTCACCTCTTCTAGTACAAACCCCCCTTCTAGCACAAATCCTTTTCCCCTATCCCCCCTCCCAACACAAATAATCCCAAATCACAACTTCTAGCACCCCCCCCCCCCCCAATTTTTCCTCCTAGAATAATGCATTCCCCCTGTCACCCCCCCCCCTCCAAATTCCCACTCCTAACACAAATCCCCCCTCCCAATCTCCTTGCAGGCAGCGTCCCACCTATCACGATACCATAGTGCCCAGGGCAGCTGCCCCCTCCTGCTTATATGTCTGCAAAAATTCCACCCTCTGTCTTCTGTCATCTGAGAATCATGTGTTTAAGCCAGTTTGTCAGCCCACACAAAGTTATTCCAGATCGACTGAACCAATCGCAAAAAAGAAGATGGGATAAAGATCGGATAAAGTCTGGAACAAATACAGGAGTTTAGGTAGAAGATTCTGCCTTATGGTATTACATCTACCCATCCAAGAGAATGTATGCTTGCCAGCTAAGTCCTTCCTGAAAGAGGAGAGAAGTGGTGCGACAATTGAGGAATACATTCTCGGGAAGTCATTCGCTAGTTGGATCACCAGGCAGCCCATTTGAAGGGAAAATTGGACCCAAGTCTTTTCAACGACTCCTCGGCACAGATAGGTTCAAGACCTCAGATTTTTGGTAATTTATTTGAAATTTGGATAACGCTCCATAGCTTTAAAACTCAGCCATCAGGTTGGGGACCGAGACTTCTGGTTGACTTATGAAAAATAAAAGGTCATCGGCATACGCCGAGCCCTTATGCCAGCATTGTCCTATGTCCGATTTAGGGTGTGGTGTCCGAGTACTATCTGATCTTTAACCATATTGGGCTACTATATGGTTGCCGCCCCCCCCCCCACCCGTATTTGGGGATTGAACCCCATTTGCTTTCCACTCTCACTGGAATGGAACAGCTACAGTGGGATTTTTATTTTGGAACAGCAATACAGCATCCACCAGGATGGTGTGGGAGACGTTTAAGTTGCATGCATGTGTGATTTTATCCGCCCACATTGCCAGACACAAGGCCTCATCAAGGCTGGTACTACAGCAAGCAGAAGACCATTTGCATTCCCTGGAGCAAGTCTTTCAGACTGACCCCACTACAGCTAATGACCCCACTACTGACCAGGCTCATTAATCAACTACACTTTGATAAAGCCAAACAGCAGATTTTTTTCAGTAAACAAGGTATATTCAAGTATGGTGAAAGGGCTGGTAAGCTTCTCGGCTATATGGCCCACCTTGACCATCGGCCTCTCGTTGTAGTTATCCTTCAAACCACTTCTGGGACGAGTGTCACTGAACCTGACCTTGAGTCTAGTGAGTTTAGAGCCTTCTGCTCAGATCTATACTCCTCTGCCGCTCGATATTCTCATAGTGACCTGTCTTCATTTTTGCAAACTGTTGCATTTCCCACACTGACTTCTTTCCAGCTTAGTCGAATGGAGGGCCCGAATACCATTGATGATATAGAGGAGGCACTGGATCATTTCATGACCTCTAAAGCGCAGGGTTCGGGTGGGCTTCCCCTAGAATTTTATAATCAGTTTAGGGAGGTCCTCGCCCCTAATTTGAAAGCATTATATACCCATATATTTGACACAGCTACCTTACCTGCCTCTATGGGAGAAGCTCTTATAGTTTTAATATCCAAACCCAGAAAAGACCCCTTACTCCCAAAATCGTATCGACCCATATCTCTCCTGCAATTGGATGTTAAAATCCTCGCCAAAATTCTAGCATTACACCCTAATAAAGTCATATTGAGTCTGATTCACTCAAGTGTAAGAGTCCAGGGCTTACTACGCATGCACCAATGGCGCGTTGCTGCAAGAGGAAATCCGTGCCAACTGAGCATGCGCCAAAGACGCCTCAGTGCGCCAACCCGCACCTGCGAAGAAGACCCGATGGAAAAAGGCAGGAAAATGCCCAGGAGGCGCACAGGAAGTGACCTCAACCTGATGGAAAAAGGCGGGAAAATGCCCAGGGGGCGCACAGAAAGTGGCATCAACCTGATGGAAAAAGGTGGGAAAATGTCCAGAAGGCGCACAGGAAGTGACCTCATACTTCCCTATATAAGCCCAGACACGGCCAAATTGCTGGATTATCTTCAGTCCCCCCTTGTTCCTGTGCTAGTGTGTGATCTGTCTGAACTTGTGACCTGGAAACCTATTTGACAACTATTGATTGCTGCTTGCCATTGACCTCGGATTTGTACCTTGACCATTCTAATTCTTTATCCCTTTTGTACTCAGCTGCCAGATTGGAACTGACCCCGGCTTGGATCTCGACCATTCTTCTTCTGATTAACCCTTTTATACTTCGTTGCCAAACTGGACTTGACCTCGGCTCAGATCTCGGCTAAGGCTTGCATGGTGCTCCACACCCCTGGCACCCGTGCCACTCGGTGTCCACCAAGTCTCTGTCTCCATCTCCAGAGGCTTCAAGGACCCGAGGTGCGAGGCCTCCCCACTACTTCGGTCTCACATCAGATACGTGACCCTCGTGACATCAAGTAGGATTCATGCCCAATAAAAACGCAGCTTTTAACATTAGACGTCTCTTTATGAACCTTCAATCCGCTCACAAGGTCATAGATTCCAGGGTTGTGGTCAGTTTAGATGCCACCAAGGCATTCGACCCTGTGGAGTGGAACTATTTATGAGAATGTCTTTGCAGGTTTGGTTTTGGCCCGAAATGTATTAAATGACTCCAACTTTTATATCAGGCTCCTATGGCCCGGATTCAAGTTAATGGTAGCATTTGTGACACTTTTCCCCTCATAAGAGGCACTCGTCAAGGTTGCCCCCATGTCCCCATTGCTTTATGCATTGGCTGTAGAACCCCTTGCCATTGCCATCAGAGTGCATCCAGATATTAGAGGCCTCCGCTTCGGACAGATCACCAAAACACTTAGCTTATATGCGGATGACATGCTCCTATATTTAGGAGATGCGGGCCCATCACTGTCCGCTGCTTTACAACTCATCAGGCATTTTGGGGAATTCTCAGGCTTGCAGATTAACTGGGCTAAAATCCCAAATTCTCTCTCTGGACATAGGCGTCCCTACAACTGAACAAGCTGCCCTGCCTTTGATGAGAGCAAGTCAGATCAGGTACTTAGGTATTCAAGTCTCCCACTTCCTGACGGACTATCTTAACCTTAAGGTGATTGTAAAGGCAGAAGGTGCAGCCTTCTGTGTGCAGCAGCCGCTCTCAGCACCCCTAACACTTACCTGAGGACCCTCTAGATTTAGCGATGCTGCAGGAGTGTCTCGGCTGCCTGGGACTCCCCTCCACATTGGCCGAGACAGCAGCGAGGCGCCATTGGCTCCCTCTGCTGTCAATTAAAGTCATTTAGCCAATAAAGAGAGAAAGGGGGCAGGGCCTGATCACGGCTCTGTGTCTGAATGGACAGAGGGAGCTGCGGCTCGGGTGCCCCCATAGCAACAGGAGGGAGGGGCCAGGGGCAGCAAAGAGGGACCCGTGAAAAAGAGGATCGATGCTGCTCTGTGCAAAACCATTACACAGAGCAGGTAAGTATGACATGTTTGTTATTTTTAAAGAAAAAAAGCGAGACTTTACATCCACTATGTAGTGTTAAAATCCAAAACACAGACATGGTCTCGACTCCCCCTCAGAGTTATGGGATGTATCAACTTGGTGAAAATGATACTACTTCCCAAACTTCTCTATTTGGTACGCTCCTCTTTATATCCCACCTCTTATTTTTAAGTCCATGGAATCAGTACTAACCACTTCCGGACCGCCCACCGTCGTTATACATCGGTACTTTGACATTAAATACCAGGAATATGATTAGATTAGTGGTCTCCAAACTGCGGCCCGAGGGCCAGAAGCAGCCCTTAGCTTGCTTTTTTCTGGCCCTTGGGGCACGATTTCATCCACTGATACCAACACTGGAGCATAATTCCTCCCACTGAAACCAATGAAGGGGCACAATTCCGCCCAATGACACCAATGATGGGGCACAATTCCTCCCAATGGCACCAATGGTGGGCACAATTTCTCCCAATGACACCAACAATGGGGCCCAATGGAATCAATGATGGGGCACAATTCCTCCCACTGATATCAATGATGGGGCACAATTTTTTCCAATAACACCAATGATGGGGCACAATTTCTCCCAATGACAACCGACAATGGGGCCCAGTGACATCAATGATGGGGCACAATTACTCTTACTCCCACTGAAACAAACAATGGGGCATTTTTTTCCCACGGATGTTGGGAGCTTTTCTACTCCCTATGGTCACAGGTTGGCCCCCCTAAAGTCTAAAGCAGTGGTTTCAAAACTGCGGCCTGGGGGCAGGATGTGGCCCTTTGCTTGCCTTTGTCCCTTTGGTTACTAATCCTTTAACTCAGGGGTTTAGCAACCTTTTTCCACTTCAGCCGGATTCAATGTATGTGAATGCACGGAGGGCTGCTTTTACCTGCTAATAAATTAAGATAACATTACACAGCCCCCACACCTCTGGCCCCCTTTACATTACAAAGACCCCTGCACCTCTGGATCCCTTTACATTACACAGCCCCCGCACCTCTGGCCCCCTTTACATTACACAGCCCCCGCACCTCTGTCCCCCTTTACATTACACAGCCCCCGCACCTTTGTCCCCCTTTACATTACACAGACCCCTGCACCTCTGGACCCCTTTACATTACACAGCCCCCGCACCTCTGGCTCCCCGTACATTACACAGCCCCCGCACCTCTGTCCCCCTTTACATTACACAGACCCCTGCACCTCTGGACCCCTTTACATTACACAGAACCCGCACCTCTGGCTCCCCTTACATTACACAGCCCCTGCACCACTGGACCCCCTTAAATTACACAGCCCAGCACCTCTGGACCTATTTACATTACACAGCCCTTGCACCTCTGGATCCCTTTACATTACACAGACCCCTGCACCTCTGGACCCCTTTACATTACACACCTCCTGCACCTCTGGACCCCTTTACATTACACAACCCTTGCATCTCTGGACCCCTTTACATTACACAGCCCCCTGCACCTCTGGCCCCCTTTACATTACACAGACCCCTGCACCTCTGGACCCCTTTACATTACACAGCCCTTGCACCTCTGGACCCCTTTACATTACACAGCCCCCATACCTCTGGACCCCTTTACATTACACAGCCCCCCTGCATATTACACAGCCCCCCCAGCTGTGTAAGCATGGAGGAATGGGTCGCTTTACATCTTTTTTTTTCTTATTTATTTTATTTTTACACTGTCCCTTTAAAAAAAAAAATTTAGAAGCTTAACGCGACCTAATACAATTTCAATATATGATGTCTATGTGTTGCCATCATTCCCCCCTTTTTGTCTTTTTATTTATTTATTTATTTTTTGTTGTGGCTATGTTAGTCTGTATAATGTATTTGTAAGACGTTTGATGGTATGATTATGCCATTAATGTAAGTATATTTGTCTATTTGTACAATAAAAAAAAACATTTTATTCACTTTTATTGCTGTCACGTTTACAGTAATAGGCAGTGACAGGTACTCTTTATGGAGGGGTCTATAAGACCCCAAATTCCTCCTTTACACTTAATAGCATTCAAAAGGCCAAATTTGTCAGTTTTGAATACTGTCATTTTTTAAAATTTGGCGCCTTTAAGTCTTCAGTAAACCGGAAGTGATGTCATGACATTGCTTCCGGGTTACTAAACCTGAGACCTGATCGAAGCCGATTCCGGCTTCATTTTGGTCTACGGCCAGCCAGCGGACAAGCCGGCTGGTCGCTCGGGCCTCCGTGTGGGAGGGGGGAGCCTGGGCGAGCCGCGGAAGGCAGCAGGAGGGGGGGGGGGGGAACGTTCTCTCCCGCTCCTTGTGATAAATGCCAAGTGGCTTCTTAGCCACATTGGTTGTTTTCCCAAGAAAGCCAACCGCAGGCATCACCAGTGTATAACCCCTTCAAGCCAATGCCGCATATTTGCGTACGGTCGGTGTGAAGGGGTTAAAACATCATCGCATGCACTAATGGGCCGGACATTTAGCAGCGGCGGGCTGTAGGTTGCCAACCCCTGCTTTAACTGATATGAGGAATTATTCCTCTGACTGACACCAATGATGGGGCATTATTCCTCCCTCTGATACCAATGATGGGGTTCTATTCCTCCCACTGACACCAATGATGGGACACTTTTCCTCCCACTGATACCAATGACGGGACACTATTCCTCCCACTGATACCAATGATGGGACACTATTCCTCCCACTGATACCAATGATGGGACGCTATTCCTCCCACTGATACCAATGATGGGACACTATTCCTCCCACTGACACCAATGATGGGACACTATTCCTCCCACTGATACCAATGATGGGGCACTATTCCTCCCACTGATACCAATGATGGGACACTATTTCTCCTACTGATACCAATGATGGGACACTATTCCTTCCACTGATACTAATGATGGGGCACTATTCCTCCCAATGATACCAATGATGGGGCACGATTTATTTCACTAATACCAATGATGGGGCACTATTCCTCCCACTGATACCAATGATGGGGCATTATTCCTCCCACTATCAACAAGGTAGAGGCACTATTCCTTCCACTGACACCAGTAGTGGGGCAGTATTCCTCCCATTGACACCAACAATAGAGGCCATTATCCGTCCTCCTACTAACAATATATGCTTTATATTTTTTTACTCCCACTGACCACGAAACCCAGGGAATGGTTTACTTCCATTGATGCTGGGGCATATTCTACTTGCACTGGCCATAGTCCAGCCCACCTAAAGTCTGAAGGACTTTGTTTAGAAAATTTGAAGGCCCTTGGTCTAGATGGATAATGTGTTGTAAGTAAGGGACCAGGCATATTGCTAATATTTTGGAGAAAAGTTTGAAGTCGACGTATAATAGGGATATAGACTGAAAGTAATGGGCACATGGTGTGGTCTTTCCCTTCTTTAGTGACTTGGTTTTGGGCTTAAAATTGCTTTAAGAATACACAACACAAAAAAAAAAAATCTACAGTTTACTCTGTAAACTGCATCTGTCACCCGCTGGCTCTAAGGCCCCTTTCACACTGGGGCGGTGGGTGCGTCGGTGGTAAAAATAGCGACGCTTTACAGTCAATTTTGCGGCGCTATTCGGCCGCTAGCAGGGCACTTTTACCCCCCCCCGCTAGCAGCCAAGAAAGGGTTAAAACCACCACAAAGCGCTGCTACGGCAGCGCTATGCCGGCGGTATAGCCGCGCTGCCCCATTGATTTCAATGGGCAGGAGCGGCTCCTTTACCACTCCAAAGATGCTGCTAGCAGGACTTTGTTTACCGTCCTGCTAGCGCACCGCTCCAGTGTGAAAGCCCTCGGGGCTTTCACATTGGAGAGACAACAGCGGCTCTTTCAGCGTTATAGCGCCTGCAAAGTGCCCCAGTGTGAAAGGGGTCTTAGACCCCCGAGGACTTTCACACTGGAGCGGTGCACTAGCAGGACGGTAAAAAAAGTCCTGCTAGCAGCATCTTTGGAGCGGTGAAGGAGCGGTGTATACACCGCTCCTAAACTGCTCTTGCCCATTGAAATCAATGGGGCAGCGCGGCTGCAGCAGCGCTTTGCCTTGGTTTTAACTCTTTCTCGGCCGCTAGTGGGGGGGTAAAAGCACCACGCTAGCGGCCGAATAGCGCCACGAAATTAATGCTTTACGGCCAACGCACCCACCGCCCCTGTGTGAAAGGGGCCTCAGATGGAGAACCGAGGGATAAAACACTGCCGGATTTTAGAGCTCCCTGAGCAGAGAGCTGCTGACTGTCAGTCACCGCTGATTGCTCTGCCCCTCCAGCGCTTACTGGAGCGCTGTGGAGGGGGTGGGAGCGGCCAGCTCAGCCTCTCAGTGGCTCACTGAGAGGCTGAGCTGGGTGCTGATCCAGGATCCACATTCATTCTGTACTTCTCCTGGGGGGTCACTTTCATTCTGTACTTCTCCTGTGGATCACATTCATTCTGTACTTCTCCTGTGGATCACATTCATTCTGTACTTCTCCTGGGGGTCACATTCATTCTGTACTCCTCCTGGCGGTCACATCCCCCCAGGAGGAGTACAGAATGAATGTGACCCCCAGGGGAAGTACAGAATGAATGTGACCCCCAGGAAATGTACAGAATGAATGTGACCCCCAGGAGGAGTACAGAATGAATGTGATCCACAGGAGAAGTACAGAATGAATGTGACCCCCAGGAGAAGTACAGAATGAATGTGACCCCCAGGAGGAGTACAGAATGAATGTGACCCCCAGGAGAAGTACAGAATGAATGTCATCCACAGGAGAAGTACAGAATGAATGTGACCCTCAGGAGGAGTACAAAATGAATGTGACCACCCAGGAGAACTGGCTCGGTGACGTCAGCCGACAGCGGGCTTCAGCCCGCTGTCTGCTGAAAATGGGTCACAGAAGTACAGAATGAATTAAACTCCTGTGATCCCCAGGAGAAGTACAGAATGAATGTGACCCACAGGAGAAGTACAGAATGAATGTGACCCCCCAGGAGGAGTACAGAATGAATGTGACCCCCAGGAGATGTACAGAATGAATGTGACCCCCCAGGAGATGTACAGAATGAATGTGACCCCCAGGAGAAGTACAGAATGAATGTGACCCCCAGGAGAAGTACAGAATGAATGTGACCTCCAGGAGGAGTACAGAATGAATGTGATCCACAGGAGAAGTACAGAATGAATGTGATCCACAGGAGAAGTACAGAATGAATGTGATCCACAGGAGAAGTACAGAATGAATGTGACCCCCCAGGAGAAGTACAGAATGAATGTGACCCCCAGGAGGAGTACAGAATGAATGTGACCCCCAGGGGAAGTACAGAATGAATGTGACCCCCAGGAGATGTACAGAATGAATGTGACCCCCAGGGGGAGTACAGAATGAATGTGATCCACAGGAGAAGTACAGAATGAATGTGACCCCCAGGAGAAGTACAGAATGAATGTGACCCCCAGGGGAAGTACAGAATGAATGTCGTCCACAGGAGAAGTACAGAATGAATGTGACCCACAGGAGAAGTACAGAGTGAATGTCATCCACAGGAGAAGTACAGAATGAATGTGACCCCCAGGAGGAGTACAGAATGAATGTGACCCCTAGGAAAAGTACAGAATGAATGTGACCCCCAGGAGAAGTACAGAATGAATGTGATCCACAGGAGAAGTACAGAATGAATGTGACCCCCAGGAGAAGTACAGAATGAATGTGACCCCCAGGAGAAGTACAGAATGAATGTGATCCCCAGGGGAAGTACAGAATGAATGTGACCCCCAGGAGAAGTACAGAATGAATGTGACCCCCAGGGGAAGTACAGAATGAATGTGACCCACAGGAGGAGTACAGAATGAATGTGACCCACAGGAGGAGTACAGAATGAATGTGACCCCCAGGAGAAGTACAGAATGAATGTGACCCCCAGGAGAAGTACAGAATGAATGTGACCCCCAGGAGAAGTACAGAATGAATTTGACCCCCAGGAGAAGTACAGAATGAATGTGACCCCCAGGAGAAGTACAGAATGAATGTGACCCACAGGAGGAGTACAGAATGAATGTGACCCACAGGAGGAGTACAGAATGAATGTGACCCCCAGGAGAAGTACAGAATGAATGTGACCCCCAGGAGGAATACAGAATGAATGTGACCCCCAGGAGGAGTACAGAATGAATGTGACCCCCAGGAGAAGTACAGAATGAATGTGACCCCCAGGAGATGTACAGAATGAATGTGACCCCCAGGAGGAGTACAGAATGAATGTGACCCCCAGGAGCTGTACAGAATGAATGTGACCCACAGGAGGAGTACAGAATGAATGTGACCCCCAGGAGAAGTACAGAATGAATGTGACCCACAGGAGAAGTACAGAATGAATGTGACCCCCAGGAGATGTACAGAATGAATGTGACCCCCCAGGAGAAGTACAGAATGAATGTGACCCCCAGGAGAAGTACAGAATGAATGTGACCCCTAGGAGAAGTACAGAATGAATGTGACCCCTAGGAGAAGTACAGAATGAATGTGACCCCCAGGAGAAGTACAGAATGAATGTGACCCACAGGAGATGTACAGAATGAATGTGACCCCCAGGAGAAGTACAGAATGAATGTGACCCCCAGGAGAAGTACAGAATGAATGTGATCCACAGGAGAAGTACAGAATGAATGTGATCCACAGGAGAAGTACAGAATGAATGTGACCCCCAGAAGAAGTACAGAATGAATGTGACCCCCAGGAGAAGTACAGAATGAATGTGATCCACAGGAGAAGTACAGAATGAATGTGACCCACAGGAGAAGTACAGAATGAATGTGACCACCAGGAGAAGTACAGAATGAATGTGACCCCCAGGAGGAGTACAGAATGAATGTGACCCCCAGAAGAAGTACAGAATGAATGTGACCCACAGGAGAAGTACAGAATGAATGTGACCCCCAGGAGAAGTACAGAATGAATGTGACCCCCAGGAGGAGTACAGAATGAATGTGACCCCCAGGAGAAGTACAGAATGAATGTGACCCCCAGGAGGAGTACAGAATGAATGTGACCCCCAGGAGAAGTACAGAATGAATGTGACCCCCAGGAGAAGTACAGAATGAATGTGACCCCCAGGAGAAGTACAGAATGAATGTGACCCCCAGGAGAAGTACAGAATGAATGTGACCCCCAGGAGAAGTACAGAATGAATGTGACCCCCAGGAGAAGTACAGAATGAATGTGACCCACAGGAGGAGTACAGAATGAATGTGACCCCCAGGAGAAGTACAGAATGAATGTGACCCCCAGGAGAAGTACAGAATGAATGTGACCCCTAGGAGAAGTACAGAATGAATGTGACCCCCAGGAGAAGTACAGAATGAATGTGACCCCCAGGAGATGTACAGAATGAATGTGACCCCCAGGAGAAGTACAGAATGAATGTGACCCCCAGGAGAAGTACAGAATGAATGTGACCCCCAGGAGGAGTACAGAATGAATGTGACCCCCAGGAGATGTACAGAATGAATGTGACCCCCAGGAGATGTACAGCCAAATGAGCTTTCCCCGCACTTCTCCTTAAATGTTCTGTTAATTGATGTTTCCCTATAAACTGGCTGAGTTAGATAAGTAGGTGAAATGAGAAGCTCTCCCAGTCCAATAAGGAATTAAATAATCTCACTTTGAATTATTCCTGCTGTGTCTGAACCCGGCTTATCGCCTCCGACTTACATGCCGCTTCACTAATGAGCACATCACTCTCCCAAATTAAAAGTGTGGTGTCATGGTGCTGGCCCGGCGGATGAACTCAGGTCCCCGGCGTCGTATTTGTCAATGCTGAACGAGGGGATCCCGCTGTGCTTTATAAATTACAACATTGTGAGATGCAAAAAGCTTTACAGACAATTATCGAAAAAAAACCGAATCCCATTCCAGAGATCACTTTTGGCATTTCTGCTATTGTCCAAGCTGCTGCTCAACATTGTATTGAAATTTGCATGGATTTAGTTTACAGTTGCACTTGGCGTGGGGTAAAAATAGGCTGCTGAGACACATTTTTATACACCTGCAACCATCCCCTTTAACCCCTTGACACCCAAGGGTAAAATGGCCGCTCATTAAAATTAGAAGAAAAGAGGTTTAACCTCAAACTACGTAGAGGGTTCTTTACTGTAAGAGCGGCAAGGATGTGGAATTCCCTTCCACAGGCGGTGGTCTCAGTTGGGGGGGGGGGCATCAATAGTTTCAAGAAACTATTAGATAAGCACCTGAATGACCACAACATACAGGGATATACAATGTAATACTGACATATAATGTCTTTTTTCAACCTCACCTACTATGTAACTATGTAAAACAAATCTTAATGCTTAAGCACAGTTTTGCAACTTTGACATGTGTCAAAAAAAACGTACATATCGCCACAGCGACTTTTGTGCATCCAGGTGGATTATACCGCGTTTTTTTCAGGACAAATTTGGGCTTTCATTTGGTGGTAAATAGTAATGGATATCTCCTGATTTTTTTTTTCTTATCAAAGGAAAACTGGCCCAAAATACTAAAAAAAGAAAAAAAAATTTTTTTTTTACTTATTTGTATATTTCTTGTCACTACCATAACCTACTACCAAAAAACAACCCAAAATAAATTCTCCTGCTACAGAAGGTCATGCGACGTTGTACCCAAACAACATTTTTATCATTTTGTTCCCACAAATAGAGGTTTCTTTTGGTGGTATTTGATCACCTCTGCGGTTTTTATCTTTTGCTAAACAAATAAAAAAGGCTGAAATTTTTGAAAAAAAAAAAAGAAGTTTTCTTTGTTTTTGTTATAAAATGTTGTAAATAAGTAAGTTTTCTCCTTCACTGATGGGCACTGATAAGGCGGCACAGATGGGCAGTGATGAGGTGGCACCAATGAGGTGGCACTGATCAGCTGGCAATGATATGCAGCACTGATATGCGGCACTGCTGGGCACTGATAGGCGGCACTGAAAGGCTGCACTGATGGGTACTTATGGGTGGCACTGATAGACGGCACTGATGGACACTGACGAGGCTGCACTGACACTGATAAGGCGGCACTGATGGGTATAGATGGGCACTGATGGACACTGATGGGTGGCACTGATGGACACGGATAGAGCAAAAAAAAGGAAAAATAATTGGTGGGACTTTGTATGAAGCACATAACTAAGTCAGACGAGCCAATCCATGTAAAAACATAATAATTTATTACAAAGGGTATACATACACATAAAGGATAATAAAAGTAATACAATCATATAATATAATATTGAATCTCATTGGATAAGTAGCATTCCTAGATAGTTCATGATAAAACAAATGTCTCAACATAATGTGCATGGTAATATAGTATTAGGTCTCAGTATAAAAAACCTGAACAATACATAATATAAGGCACTTGTCTCGACATCTTGATACATGATAGTAGACTTATGGTATGTAAGCTACAATTGTAATAGTAGCATGTAGGTATAGTAACAATGAAGAATTGGTTCCTACTTATAGACTTCAATATAGTAGAAATTGGGCCTAAAAACTGTGACGTAGCATCGTAAAAAAGCTCTACGCGTTTTGTGGCTACATTACCACTCGTCAGGAGCAGATGCATGATTTTAGAGGTATCTATAATAAAA
The DNA here is from genome assembly GCF_042186555.1 of Aquarana catesbeiana. Classification (NCBI taxonomy): domain Eukaryota; kingdom Metazoa; phylum Chordata; class Amphibia; order Anura; family Ranidae; genus Aquarana; species Aquarana catesbeiana. Next base: position 9,965,748 of record NC_133326.1, on the reverse strand, counting down.
AATGCCAAAGGAAGAATATAAGAGATAATAATAAAAAATAAGGCAAAAAAGAAAGAAAGAGGGGGAACATAAATGTCCCAAACACTCTCACCTATCTATAACATATGGGTACGACTGGTGATGATATTAATGGTAGAAGGCAGCGTTTCCTGCAGTGCCTTCTACCATTAATATCATCACCAGTCGTACCCATATGTTATAGATAGGTGAGAGTGTTTGGGACATTTATGTTCCCCCTCTTTCTTTCTTTTTTGCCTTATTTTTTATTATTATCTCTTATATTCTTCCTTTGGCATTTTTTATTATAGATACCTCTAAAATCATGCATCTGCTCCTGACGAGTGGTAATGTAGCCACGAAACGCGTAGAGTTTTTTTACGATGCTACGTCACAGTTTTTAGGCCCAATTTCTACTATATTGAAGTCTATAAGTAGGAACCAATTCTTCATTGTTACTATACCTACATGCTACTATTACAATTGTAGTTTACATACCATAAGTCTACTATCATGTATCAAGATGTCGAGACAAGTGCCTTATATTATGTATTGTTCAGGTTTTTTATACTGAGACCTAATACTATATTACCATGCACATTATGTTGAGACATTTGTTTTATCATGAACTATCTAGGAATGCTACTTATCCAATGAGATTCAATATTATATTATATGATTGTATTACTTTTATTATCCTTTATGTGTATGTATACCCTTTGTAATAAATTATTATGTTTTTACATGGATTGGCTCGTCTGACTTAGTTATGTGCTTCATACAAAGTCCCACCAATTATTTTTCCTTTTTTTTTGCTCAAACGCATTGGGGATGGAGGTAAATGTCAGTATTGCCTCATTTAAAGTCCCACTCAGGCCTTAGGTCTTGTTTTTCTCGATGGACACGGATAGATGGCACTGATGGGCATCACTGATATGGAGGCACTGGCAGGCATTGCTGATGGGCACTGATTGGCATCATATATGGGCACTGATTGGCATCAGAGGTGGGCATCCCTGGTGATCCTGGTGGCATCACTGGTGGTCCTGGGTGGGAATCCTCAGGGGGGCTGCACTGATAATCAATCAGCGCAAACCCCCCTTGTCAGGAGAGCCACCGATTGGCTCTCCTCTACTCGCTTCTGTCAGACGCGAGTGAGGAAAAGCCAATACACGGCTTTTCCTGTTTAGATTGTGATCAGCTGTGATTGGACACAGCTGATCACGTGGTAAAGAGTCTCCGTCAGAGTCTCTTTACCGAGATTAGTGTTGCAGCGTTTAAGGCTGACACGCTGCACCTCTAATCGCCGCGCTGCTCGCCACCCCCGCTGGCGCACGCAGGCTTGTTATCCTGACCACGTCATATGACGTCCGGTCAGGATAACACAGCCACTTTGCGCACGTCATTCTGCTATATGGCGGGAAGTGGTTGAAAAAAAAATCCTGCCCAATATATACTGACCTTTGACCCTTACTTGACCCAAACACCAACCCTGGCACTAACCTAGATCAAGCCTTGATCTAGGTATTTTTTTATTTCATTTTTTTTTTTTTTATTATTATTATGATTTATTTCTTTCTTTACACACTTTTTTTTCCCCTCTGCAAGGAAAGAGAGAGATACATTGTATCTTTCCTCTCCATTCACAGAGAGAGAAACACAGGGGGCGGGTTTCACAGTGACTGATCACTGTGGTAGCCAATCAGAGTCTATCACAGCGGTCAGGTGACCTGGAATCAGGAGTTCCGGTTCCCGATTGTAAGTACGGGGCCCTGGGCTCTCTGTGAGACCCCGGTCTCTGTGCTGGGTGCACGCTGTGCGGCTTGCTCCCAACATAAAGGGAGATATGCATATATGTCCATTGAGGCCGCATATATGTGTTACGTCAGCGGGAAGGGGTTAACCGCTTCAGCTCCGGAAGGTTTACCCCCTTACTGACCAGGCCTTTTTTTGCGATACGGCACTACGTTACGTTAACTGACAATTGCGCGGTCGTACGACGCTGTACCCAAATAAAATTGATGTCCTTTTTTCCCCCACATATAGAGCTTTCTTTTGGTGGTAATTGATCACTTCTGCGTTTTTTATTTTTTGCGCTATAAACAAAAAAAAAGAGTGACAATTTTGGAAAAAAAAATATTTTTTACATTCTGCTATAAAACATCCAAGAAAAAAAAAGTGAAAAATAAAATTTCTTCACAAATTTTAGGCCAATATGTATTCTGCTACATGTTTTTGGTAAAGAAAAAATTGCAATAAGCGTATATTGATTGGTTTGCACAGAAGTTATCGCGTTTACAAAATAGGGGATAGATTTATTTATTTATTTTTACTATTATTGGCAGCGACTTATAGCGGAACTGCAGACAAACAGGACACTAATAGGCCACTTTCACATGGAGGCGCTTTACAGGCGCTATAGTGCTAAAAATAGCGCCTGCTATCACTCCAGTGTAAGAACCCGAAGGCGGTGTGCTGGCAGGACGCCAAGAAAAGTCCCACAAGCAGCATCTTAGAGGCGCTTTAGGAGCGATGTATGAGATGTGAGATGTATACAGAGGAGAGAACAGTGAAGAGTATACAGAGGAGAGAACAGTGAGGAGTATACAGAGGAGAGGACAGTGAGGAGTATACAGAGGAGAGAACAGTGAGGAGTATACAGAGGAGAGAACAGTGAGGAGTATACAGAGGAGAGGACAGTGAGGAGTATACAGAGGAGAGAACAGTGAGGAGTATACAGAGGAGAGCACAGTGAGGAGTATACAGAGGAGAGAACAGTGAGGAGTATACAGAGGAGAGGACAGTGAGGAGTATACAGAGGAGAGAACAGTGAGGAGTATACAGAGGAGAGAACAGTGAGGAGTATACAGAGGAGAGAACAGTGAGGAGTATACGGAGGAGAGAACAGTGAGGAGTATACAGAGGAGAGAACAGTGAGGAGTATACAGAGGAGAGAACAGTGAGTGGTATACAGAGGAGAGAACAGTGAGGAGTATACGGAGGAGAGAACAGTGAGGAGTATACAGAGGAGAGGACAGTGAGGGGTATACAGAGGAGAGGACAGTGAGGAGTATACGGAGGAGAGAACAGTGAGGAGTATACAGAGGAGAGAACAGTGAGGAGTATACAGAGGAGAGGACAGTGAGGGGTATACAGAGGAGAGAACAGTGAGGGGTATACGGAGGAGAGAACAGTGAGGAGTATACAAGGAGAGGACAGTGAGGGGTATACAGAGGGGGAGTAGTGAGGAGTATACAGAGGAGAGAACAGTGAGGAGTATACAGAGGAGAGGACAGTGAGGGGTATACAGAGGAGAGGACAGTGAGGAGTATACAGAGGAGAGAACAGTGAGGGGTATATGGAGGAGAGAACAGTGAGGAGTATACAGAGGAGAGAACAGTGAGGGGTATACAGAGGGGGAGTAGTGAGGAGTATACAGAGGAGAGAACAGTGAGGAGTATACAGAGGAGAGGACAGTGAGGGGTATACAGAGGAGAGGACAGTGAGGAGTATACAGAGGAGAGAATAGTGAGGAGTATACAGAGGAGAGAACAGTGAGGAGTATACAGAGGAGAGAACAGTGAGTGGTATACAGAGGAGAGAACAGTGAGTGGTATACAGAGGAGAGAACAGTGAGGAGTATACAGAGGAGAGAACAGTGAGGAGTATACAGAGGAGAGAACAGTGAGGAGTATACAGAGGAGAGAACAGTGAGGAGTATACAGAGGAGAGAACAGTGAGGAGTATACAGAGGAGAGAACAGTGAGGAGTATACAGAGAAGAGAACAATGAGGAGTATACAGAGGAGAGAACAGTGAGGAGTATACAGAGGAGAGAACAGTGAGGAGTATACAGAGGAGAGAACAGTGAGGAGTATACGGAGGAGAGAACAGTGAGGAGTATACAGAGGAGAGAACAGTGAGGAGTATACAGAGGAGAGGACAGTGAGGGGTATACAGAGGAGAGGACAGTGAGGAGTATACAGAGGAGAGAACAGTGAGGAGTATACAGAGGAGAGAACAGCGAGAAGTATACAGAGGGGAGAACAGTGAGGAGTATACAGAGTAGAGAACAGTGAGGAGTATACAGAGGAGAGAACAGCGAGGAGTATACAGAGGAGAGAACAGTGAGGAGTATACAGAGGGGGAGTAGTGAGGAGTATACAGGGGGGGGAGTAGTGAGGAGTATACAGAGGGGGAGTAGTGAGGAGTATACAGAGGGGAAGCAGTGAGGTGTATACAGAGGGGGAGTAGTGAGGAGTATACAGAGGGGGAGTAGTGAGAAGTATACAGAGGGGGAGTAGTGAGGAGTATATGGGGGGGGAGTATTGAGGAGTATACAGGGGAAGTAGTGAGGAGTATACAGAGGGGGAGTAGTGAGGAGTAAACAGGGGGGGGGGAGTATTGAGGAGTATACAGGGGGGGAGTAGAGAGGAGTATACAGAGGGGGAGTAGTGAGGAGTATACAGGGGGGGAGTATTGAGGAGTATACGGGGGTGTAGTGAGGAGTATACAGGGGTGAGTAGTGAGGAGTATACAGGGGGGAGTAGTGAGGAGTATACAGGGGGTGTAGTGAGGAGTATACAGGGGGGAGTAGTTAGGAGTATACAGGGGGGAGTAGTGAGGAGTATACAGAGGGGGAGTAGTGAGGAGAATACAGGGGGGGGAGTAGTGAGGACTATACGGGGGGGGAGTAGTGAGGAGTATACAGGGGGGGAGTAGTAAGGAGTATACAGGAGGGGGGAGTAGTGAGGAGTATACAGGGGGGAGTAAGGAGGAGTATACAGAGGGGGAGTAGTGAGGAGTATATAGAGGGGAAGCAGTGAGGAGTATACAAAGGGGGAGTAGTGAGGAGTATACAGAGGGGGAGTAGTGAGGGGTACACAGAGGGGGAGTAGTGAGGAGTATACAGAGGGGGAGTAGTGAGGGGTATACAGAGGGGGAGTAGTGAGGAGTATACAGGGGGGGGAGTATTGAGGAGTATACAGGGGGGGGAGTAGTGAGGAGTATACAGGGGGGAGTAGTGAGGAGTATACAGAGGGGGAGTAGTGAGGAGTATACAGGGGGGAGTATTGAGGAGTATACAGGAATATACAGAGGTGGAGTAGTGAGGAGAATACAGGGGGGGAGTAGTGAGGAGTATACAAAGGGGGAGTAGTGAGGAGTATACAGGGGGGAGTATTGAGGAGTATACAGGGCGGGGGAGTAGTGAGGAGTATACGGGGGGCAGTATTGAGGCGTATACAGGGGGAGTACTGAGGAGAATACAGGGGGGGGAGTAGTGAGGAGTATACAGGGGGGGAGTAGTGAGGAGTATACAGGGGGGAGTAGTGAGGAGTATACAGGGGGGAGTAGTGAGGAGTATACAGGGGGGAGTAGTGAGGAGTATACAGGGGGTTTAGTGAGGAGTATACAGGGGGGAGTAGTGAGGAGTATACAGGGGGAAGTAGTGAGGAGAATACAGGGGGGAGTATTGAGGAGTATACAGGGGGTGTAGTGAGGAGTATACAGGGGGGGAGTAGTGAGGAGTATACAGGGGGGAGTAGTGATGAGTATACAAAGGGGGAGTAGTGAGGAGAATACAGGGGGGAGTATTGAGGAGTATACAGGGCGGGGGAGTAGTGAGTATACAGGGGGGGAGTAGTGAGGAGTATACAGGGGGGGAGTATTGAGGAGTATACAGGGGGGGAGTAGTGAGGAGTATACAGGGGGGAGTAGTAAGGATTATACAGGGGGGAGTAGTGAGGATTATACAGGGGGGAGTAGTGAGGAGTATACAGAGGGAGAGTAGTGAGGAGTATACAGGGGGGGAGTATTGAGGAGTATACAGGGGGGAGTAGTGAGGAGTATACAGGGGGGAGTAGTGAGGATTATACAGGGGGGGAGTAGTGAGGATTATACAGGGGGGAGTAGTGAGGAGTATACAGAGGGAGAGTAGTGAGGAGTATACAGGGGGGGAGTAGTGAGGAGTATACAGAGGGAGAGTAGCGAGGAGTATACAGGGGTAGAGTAGTGAGGAGTGTACAGGGGGGGAGTAGTGAGGAGTGTACAGAGGGGGAATAGTGAGGAGTATACAGGGGGAGGAGCTGTATACAGTGGAGGGAGGAGCTGTATACAGAGGGGGAGGAGTGAGGAGTATAAAGGGGGAGGAGCTGTATACAGTGGGGGGGAGGAGCTGTATACAGTGGGGGGGAGGATCTGTATACAGAGGGGGGTAGAGTGAGGAGAATACAGGGGGAAGAGCTGTATACAGTGGGGGGGAGGAGTGAGGAGTATACAGGGGGAGGAGCTGTATGCAGAGGGGGGAGGAGTGAGGAGAATACAGGGGGAGGAGGTGTACACAGTGGGGGAAGGAGCTTTATACAGAGGGGGGAGGAGTGAGGAGTATACAGCGGGAGGAGCTGTATACAGTGGGGGAGGAGCTGTGTACAGAGGGTGGAGGAGTGAGGAGTATACAGGGGGAGGAGCTGTATACAGTGGGGGAGGAGCTGTATACAGAGGGGGGGGGAGTGAAGAGAATACAGGGGGAGGAGCTGTATACAGAGGGGGGAGGAGTGAGGAGAATACAGGGGGAGGGGCAGTATACAGAGGGGGGAGGAGTGAGGAGTATAATGGGGAGGAGCTGTATACAGTGGGGGAGGAGCTGTATACAGTGGGGGAGGAGCTGTATACAGAGGGGGGAGGAGTGAGGAGTATACAGGGGGAGGAGATTATACAGGGGGGAGGAGCTGTATACAGTGGGGGAGGAGCTGTGTACAGAGGGTGGAGGAGTGAGGAGTATACAGGGGGAGGAGCTGTATACAGTGGGGGAGGAGCTGTATACAGAGGGGGGGGGTGAAGAGAATACAGGGGGAGGAGCTGTATACAGAGGGGGGAGGAGTGAGGAGAATACAGGGGGAGGGGCAGTATACAGAGGGGGGAGGAGTGAGGAGTATAATGGGGAGGAGCTGTATACAGTGGGGGAGGAGCTGTATACAGTGGGGGAGGAGCTGTATACAGAGGGGGGAGGAGTGAGGAGTATACAGGGGGAGGAGATTATACAGGGGGGGAGGAGCTGTATACAGAGGGGAGAGGAGTGAGGAGAATACAGTGGGAGGAGCTGTATACAGAGGGGGGAGGAGTGAGGCGAATACAGGGGGAGGAGCTGTATACCGTGGGGGGAGGAGCTGTATACAGAGGGGGGAGGAGTGAGGAGAATACAGGGGGAGGACCTGTATACAGAGGGGGGAGGAGTGAGGTAGAATACAGGGGGAGGAGCTGTATACAGAGGGGGAGGAGTGAGGAGAATACAGGGGGAGGAGGTGTATACAGAGGGGGGAGGAGTGAGGAGTATACAGGTCGAGGAGCTGTATACAGAGGGGGAGGAGTCTAGGGGGATGAGCTGTATACAGGGGGGAGGAGTGAGGAGTATACAGGTCGAGGAGCTTTATACAGAGGGGGAGGAGTCTAGGGGGAGGAGCTGTATACAGAGGGGGAGGAGTCTAGGGGGAGGAGCAGAGGTGTCATAGAGGAACACATCCTCTGCGCAGGGGGGAGGGGCACAATTACAACCACAGAGGGTTCTCCTGTGGGGGGAGGAGCTGTATACAGAGGGGGGAGGAGTGAGGAGAATACAGGGGGAGGAGCTGTATACAGAGGGGGGAGGAGTGAGGAGAATACAGGGGGAAGAGCTGTATACAGGGGGGGAGGAGTGAGGAGAATACAGGGGGAGAAGCTGTATACAGAGGGGGGAGGAGTGAGGAGAATACAGGGGGAGGAGCTGTATACAGAGGGGGGAGGAGTATACAGGTCGAGGAGCTGTATACAGAGAGGGAGGAGTCTAGGGGGGAGGAGCTGTATACAGAGGGGGGAGGAGTGAGGAGTATACAGGTCGAGGAGCTGTATACAGAGGGGGAGGAGTCTAGGGGGGAGGAGCTGTATACAGAGGGGGAGGAGTCTAGGGGGAGGAGCAGAGGTGTCATAGAGGAACACATCCTCTGCGCAGGGGGGGAGGGGCACAATTACAACCACAGAGGGTCCTCCAGTGGGGAGGAGGGGCGGGATATGGAGGATCTGAGCTCTCCTCTCCCCACCTCTGGGTATGTGGAGGAGAGAGGAGGAGGAGGAGGAGCGGACATTGATGGGTGTGAGGAGAAAAGCGGACACCTCGGTTCCTCCGTACCCCGCCCCGCCCCGCCCCTGCACAGTGTGACATTTGGGATATCACACAGAACTCCCAGGAGACGCAACCTAAATACGGGAGATTTGCCATTTCTGCTCTCCCCTCATTGGTCGTCACCCTGATACTCCGCGCTGCTCATTGGTCCGCCCGCCTGTCCGTCACCCGCGGGCCCGGCCTAAACTTCATTATAGCAACCGCGGGAAGAGGAGGATCGCGAGGCATGCCGGGAGAAAGGGGCGGAGCCGAGTAAGGAGCGCAAATCTGACTGACTCCTCACAGGAATCCCCGGATATAGAGGTGTGATGTATGTAATCTGTGTATATACTATATATCCACTGTCCTATATATATCTCTATATACTATATCCCCCGTATATACCCAGATATAGAGGTGTGACCTGTGTACTCTCTGTATATACTATATACCACTGTCCTATATATATATCTATATACTATATCCACCGTATATACCCAGATATAGAGGTGTGACGTATGTACTCTCTGTATATACTATATACAACTGTCCTATATATATCTCTATATACTATATCCCCCGTATATACCCAGATATAGAGGTGTGTGACCTGTCTGTATATACTATATATCCACTGTCCTATATATCTCTATATACTATATCTACCTTAATATTCCTGCTGGGGGGGATGTCGGTGTCAGGATGGGGGGGTGTCGGTGTAATATTCCTGGGGGGACGTCAGTGTCAGCATGGGGGGTGTCGGTGTAATATTCCTGGGGGGATGTCAGTGTCAGGATGGAGGGTGTCGGTGTAATATTCCTTGGGGGATGTCAGTGTCAGGATGGGGGGTGACGGTGTAATATTCCTGGGGGGATGTCAGTGTCAGGATGGGGGGGTGTTGGTGTAATATTCCTGGGGGGATGTCAGTGTCAGGATGGGGGGGTGTGGGTGTAATATTCCTGGGGGGATGTCAGTGTCAGGATGGGGGTGTCGGTGTAATATTCCTGGGGGGATGTCAGTGTCAGGATGGGGGGGTGTCGGTGTAATATTCCTGGGGGGATGTCAGTTTCAGGATGGGGGGGTGTCTGTGTAATATTCCTGGGGGGATGTCAGTGTCAGGATGGGGGGTGTCGGTGTAATATTCCTGGGGGGATGTCAGTGTCAGGATGGGGGGTGTCGGTGTAATATTCCTGGGGGGATGTCAGTGTCAGGATAAGGGGTGTCGGTGTAATATTCCTGGGGGGGTGTCAGTGTCAGGATGGGGGGTGTCGGTGTAATATTACTTGGGGGATGTCAGTGTCAGGATGGGGGGTGTGGGTGTAATATTCCTGGGGGGATGTCAGTGTCAGGATGGGGGGTGTCGGTGTAATATTCCTGGGGGATGTCAGTGTCAGGATGGAGGGGTGTCTTTGTAATATTCCTGGGGAGACATCAGTGTCAGGATGGGGGAGTGTCGGTGTAATATTCCTGGGGGGACGTCATTGTCAGGATGGGGGGTGTCGGTGTAATATTCCTGCTGGGGAGATGTCAGTGTCAGGATGGGGGGTGTCGGTGTAATATTCCTGCTGGGGGGTGTCAGTGTCAGGATGGGGGGGTGTCGGTGTAATATTCCTGGGGGGATGTCAGTGTCAGGATGGGGGGGTGTCGGTGTAATATTCCTGGGGGGATGTCAGTGTCAGGGTGGGGGGTGTTGGTGTAATATTCCTGGGTGGACGTCAGTGTCAGGATGGGGGGTGTTGGTGTAATATTCCTGCTGGGGGGTATGGGTGTAATATTCATGTTGGTGGGGTATGGGTGTAATATTCCTGCTGGGGGGTATGTGTGTAATATTCCTGCTGGGGGGGTGTCGGTGTAATATTCATGTTGGGTGGGTATGGGTATAATATTCATGTTGGGGGGTGTCGGTGTAATATTCCTGCTGGGGGGGCGTCAGTGTCAGGATGGGGGGTGTTGGTGTAATATTCCTGCTGGGGGTAGGGGTGTAATATTCATCTTGGTGGGGTATGGGGGTAATATTCCTGCTGGGTGGTATGTGTGTAATATTCCTGCTGGGGGGGTGTTGGTGTAATATTCATGTTGGGTGGGTATGGGTATAATATTCATGTTGGGGGGTGTCGGTGTAATATTCCTGATGGGGGAGTATGGGTGTAATATGCCTGATGGGGGGAGTATGGGTGTAATATTCCTGATGGGGGCAGTATGGGTGTAATTATGTTGGGGGTAGGGGTGTATTATTCATGTTGGGGGGACGTCTGTGCAGGAAGTTCTTGTCGTATGATAGACACGGTGAGGATCTGGTCACAGCTAGGTTATCTGGATTCCCAAATCGGTGCAAAACGCAGCACACACTTGTGATCCCTTTACTTTCAATATCATCCCAATCGAGGCGTGATTTTGCCACGATTGTTGCCTGACAAATTACAGGACGGCTTTTGGGAAACAGGCGTCCCGCAATTTTTTTTGTGTGATTTGTCAGGTGACAATATTGTCCCGTGATTGGGGTGCCATTGAAAGTAACTGGATCACAATCTGTAAATGCAGTAATTCCGCCCACGATCCGGAAGGCCTAGGTGTGGTCGCAGCCTAAGCGTCTTCTATCAGTTGCTGGGTTCACCTTCTATAGATTCTCTCTATGTCACATTCTGGAAGAATCTCCTTGTGAACATCATATTCTGGAGGAGTCTCATTATGAATGTCACATTCTGGAGGAGACTCATTGTGATCGTGAAATTCTGGAGTAGTCTCATTGTGAACATCACATTCTGGAGGGGTCTCATTATGAACATCACATTCTGGTGGAGACTCCTTGTGAACGTCACATACTGGTGGAGACTCCTTGTGAACGTCACATGCTGGTGGTGTCTCCGTGTGAACGTCACATGCTGGTGGTGTCTCCGTGTGAACGTCACATGCTGGTGGTGTCTCCGTGTGAATGTCACATGCTGGTGGTGTCTCCGTGGGAACGTCACATGCTGGTGGTGTCTCCATGGGAACGTCACATGCTGGTGGTGTCTCCATGGGAATGTCACATGCTGGTGGTGTCTCTGTGGGAACGTCACATGCTGGTGGTGTCTCCGTGGGAATGTCACATGCTGGTGGTGTCTCCGTGGGAACGTCACATGCTGGTGGTGTCTCCGTGGGAACATCCCATCCTGGTGAAGTCTCCGTGTAAACGTCACATGCTGATGGTGTCACCATGTGAATGTCACATGCTGATGGTGTCTCTGTGTGAAGGTCACATGCTGGCGGTGTCTCCGTGTGAACATCACATGCTGATGGTGTCTCTGTGTGAACGTCACATGCTGATGGTTTCTCCGTGTGAACGTCACATGCTGGCGGTGTCTCCATGTGAACGTCACATGCTGGCAGTGTCTCCGTGTGAACGTCACATGCTGGCGGTGTCTCCGTGTGAACGTCACATGCTGGTGGAGTCTCAATGTAGCTTTCATATTCTGTCTTGCTCACTTGGGTAGTCCTGCCTTGTGAGCTGTGTCTGCAGTAAATACCGCATACATTTGCAATAAAAAAAGAAGAATCAGATTTAGCACCTTCACCTACATGTTATATATATGTATATATATATATTTGTATAAAACATCAAATTATGGAGAGAAAAGTTAAAAATTCCAGTGCAAGGGAAAATAAATAATCCCAACATGACAGGAACACAGGGATGACTAATGTTGGCCTTCATATAAAAATTTTGGTTGCCTAGCAGTTATGCCGACCCACTAAAATGAATTGAGTAAAAAAGGGGACTGATTCTTCACTTTCGGTACGGTGGAGTAATCTGCAGTGCTTCTGTTTCTTATTATTAAACACCTGGCCTCTTTTATTGTAATCCCTTGAATTGTTGCGGTGGATTGATAAAGAACCAGGAACCGCTGCATTACAGATTACTCTTCCGCACCCCAAAGTGAAGAAATATGGATGATTCCTCAGTGTTCATGGCAATTCCTATACATGTGTACATATGGGGAGGGGGTGGCCTCTCATCAATGGTCATGGCAAACCCCTTTACATGTGTACATATGGGGGGTGACCCCTGATCAATGGGAAAGAAGGATCCAATTAAAGGGTTTCAGTAATCTTGTGTGTTCCAAAACACACAAAAATATATTTTGTTATAAAAACATCGTTATTGGAGTCCAAAGTTTTAAAAGAAATGGGTGGACAATGAATGTTGTCCACATTTCATAAAAACAATTCAGTGTATATGTACAATATACACATAAAGTAGCTACTGTAACCAGTGTGATGCTTGTTGCTTGACATGTTTTACTTTTCAGCTTCTTCAGTAGCTTATAAAGCAATATGTAGCTACAAAAAGGCAAATAAAATAAAAATAAAAAATACCAACAATAATGTAAAAAATTGGTATAAATATTTATTAACCACTTGACAACTGGGCACTTAAACCCCCCTCCTTTTTTTTTTCCCCACAAAATTGTCATTGTAATAGGTTATTTCTCTCACGTGGCATGTGTATACCACAAGTAACACCCCAAAATACATTCTGCTACTCCTCCTGAGTATTACGATACCACATGTGTGGGACTTTTTCACAGCCTGGCCACATAGAGAGGCCCAACATCAGGTGTTCTAGGAGCATAAATTACACATCTAACTTATTAACTACCTATTACACTTTTGAAGGCCCTGGAGCACCAGGACAATGACACGTAAAAACTGATACAAGGCACTGATGTGGCACTAATGACAGATGGCAATGATACGTGGCACTGATGACACTGATGTGGCACTGATGACAGATGGCACTAATACGTGGCACTGACGACAGATGTACTAATACGTGGCACTGACAGATGGCACTAATACGTGGCACTGATGACACGTGACACTGATGAGCATATGACTGGAAGCAGGGGGCCAAGACAAGAGGGGGGAGAAGGGTCACATGACCCAGGCACTATGCTCGGGGGCAGGGCACAGGTGACAGGCTCCCTCTCCTAGCACCTCCCCTACAACATTACATCATACTTCTTCGCCCCGCCCCTAACTATTCTGCTCCACCCACTCTTCAGTCTAAATTCTCCTACACCGAGAGATTAGATGAGTCTCCTCCCACATAAAGTCCCTGGCTCCGCCTCCTGCACAGGCTGATAGGTTCATGGAGCCTTCACTAACATGGCGGACTGCAAACAAGTCCTGGTCCATTGAGCAGCAGTCATTGGTTGCTAGGGATTCCGGCATGCCTAGCAACCAATGACTTCACGTGCCTGCTGTGTGCCCTGCAGCACGTTTCTCCTGCCAGCTCCCACCTTCTGCCTGCCAGGCTATAGGGAGTTCTCCTACAGGTACACTGAGCTCTGTGATGGGGCAACTGATCTATGGGGGACACTGTGATGGAGGGAACTGATCTATGGGGGCACGATGATGAGGCAACTAATCTATGGGGGCAGTTTGATGGGGTAATTAATGCTTCTGTTTCTTATTATTAAACACCTGGCCTCTTTTATTGTAATCCCTTGAATTGTTGCGGTGGATTGATAAAGAAGAAGCCGGGACCAGGAACCGCTGCATTACAGATTACTCTTCTGCACCCCAAAGTGAAGAAATATGGATGATTCCTCAGTGTTCATGGCAATTCCTATACATGTGTACATATGGGGAGGGGGTGGCCTCTCATCAATGGTCATGGCAAACCCCTTTACATGTGTACATATGGGGGGTGACCCCTGATCAATGGGAAAGAAGGATCCAATTAAAGGGTTTCAGTAATCTTGTGTGTTCCAAAACACACAAAAATATATTTTGTTATAAAAACATCGTTATTGGAGTCCAAAGTTTTAAAAGAAATGGGTGGACAATGAATGTTGTCCACATTTCATAAAAACAATTCAGTGTATATGTACAATATACACATAAAGTAGCTACTGTAACCAGTGTGATGCTTGTTGCTTGACATGTTTTACTTTTCAGCTTCTTCAGTAGCTTATAAAGCAATATGTAGCTACAAAAAGGCAAATAAAATAAAAATAAAAAATACCAACAATAATGCAAAAAATTGGTATAAATATTTATTAACTACTTGACAACTGGGCACTTAAACCCCCCTCCTTTTTTTTTTCCCCACAAAATTGTCATTGTAATAGGTTATTTCTCTCACGTGGCATGTGTATACCACAAATAACACCCCAAAATACATTCTGCTACTCCTCCTGAGTATTACGATACCACATGTGTGGGACTTTTTCACAGCCTGGCCACATAGAGAGGCCCAACATGCAGGGAGCACCATCAGGTGTTCTAGGAGCATAAATTACACATCTAACTTGTTAACTACCTATTACACTTTTGAAGGCCCTGGAGCACCAGGACAATGACACGTGAAAACTGATACAAGGCACTGATGTGGCACTGATGACAGATGGCAATGATACGTGGCACTGATGACACTGATGTGGCACTGATGACAGATGGCACTAATACGTGGCACTGACGACAGATGTACTAATACGTGGCACTGACAGATGGCACTAATACGTGGCACTGATGACACGTGACACTGATGAGCATATGACTGGAAGCAGGGGGCCAAGACAAGAGGGGGGAGAAGGGTCACATGACCCAGGCACTATGCCCGGGGGCAGGGCACAGGTGACAGGCTCCCTCTCCTAGCACCTCCCCTACAACATTACATCATACTCCTTCGCCCCGCCCCTAACTATTCTGCTCCACCCACTCCTCAGTCTAAATTTTCCTACACCGAGAGATTAGATGAGTCTCCTCCCACATAAAGTCCCTGGCTCCGCCTCCTGCACAGGCTGATAGGTTCATGGAGCCTTCACTAACATGCAACCAAGTCCTGGTCCATTGAGCAGCAGTCATTGGTTGCTAGGGATGCCGGCATGCCTAGCAACCAATGACTTCACGTGCCTGCTGTGTGCCCTGCAGCACGTTTCTCCTGCCAGCTCCCACCTTCTGCCTGCCAGGCTATAGGGAGTTCTCCTACAGGTACACTGAGCTCTGTGATGGGGCAACTGATCTATGGGGGACACTGTGATGGAGGGAACTGATCTATGGGGGCACGATGATGAGGCAACTAATCTATGGGGGCAGTTTGATGGGGTAATTAATCTATGGGGACACTGTGATGGGGAATTAATCTATGGGGACACTGTGATGGGGTAACTGATCTATTGGGGCACTCTGATGGGGCAAATGATTTGTGGGGGTACACGGATGGGGCCAACTGATTTATAAGGGAATCCGAAATACAAAAATGTACTATACTTCAGCTGACCAGTCCTTAGATATGGTGGCTGCATTTGTTTTCTTTTCCCTTTGTCTTCGGTCCTACCAGTAACTTCCTGTCCTAGGGTGACAACACTCACTGTACTGAATCTATGGAGATGTTGTCACCGTAGGACAGAATGTGTGTTTGGACTACAGAATACTCCCCCTGTCTATAACATAGTAAGGTGATGTTTTGTAGTCCACATAGAGAACTGGGACTGAAAACAGTCCAGAGACAACGAGAGCAGAAAGTTCTGAGCTCTGTATATTTCCGGCAGGATGAAAAGTGACATTTTTGCACTTGTAGAAGGGATAGAAGAATACGGTATATTCTATTTCTTCATGCAGACTTGTAAAGTTACTGAGAGGTCCACTTTAAGGTCTGCCTGGAGTCCTGCTATGAAGTCTTGATTGCTGAGCTCTTCTTGTCCAGGATAGGGACTCTTACGTCTTCCCTTCTTCTTGTCACAGGAAGAATACATCAGCTCCTTGTTAAGTGAATATCAAGAGAAAGATGAAGTGGAGCAACAAAGAGCGCTGTGTGCCAAAGCCTGCCGAAGATCCTCCAAGGGTAAGTACTAGCAGATAACAGCCCCTGCTTCCCCACAGCGACACACTTTATTTATCAAATCTGCTGGTAGAATGGAAATCACCTTGCCTTAAGTGTGGACCCCCGAGCAGAGGAAATATTTTGGCACTTAATGGGTATGGACACGTCGTGGCCTCCCCTTTCCAACCCTCTAACCACCCTATTGGTCTGTGTAGCTTCCTGTCATATATGTACTGCATTATGACCACTAGATGGAGCTGAGGATCAGAGACGTCAGTGTCAGGATGGGGGGTGTCCGTGTAATATTCCTGGGGGGAAGTCAGTGTCAGGATGGGGGGGGTGTCGGTGTAATATTCCTATATTCCTGGGGGGATGTCAGTGTCAGGATGGGGGGGTGTCCGTGTAATATTCCTGGGGGGAAGTCAGTGTCAGGATGGGGGGGGGTGTCGGTGTAATATTCCTATATTCCTGGGGGGACGTCAGTGTCAGGATGGGGGGTGTCGGTGTAATATTCCTGGGGGGACGTCAGTGTCAGGATGGGGGGTGTCGGTGTAATATTCCTGGGGGGATGTCAGTGTCAGGATGGGGGGTGTTGGTGTAATATTCCTGGGGGGGTGTCAGTGTCAGGATGTGGGGGTGTCGGTGTAATATTCCTGCTGGGAGGACATCAGTGTCAGGATGGGGGGGTGCCAGTGTAATATTCCTGCTGGGAGGACGTCAGTGTCAGGATGGGGGTGTCGGTGTAATATTCCTGGGGGATGTCAGTGTCAGGATGGGGTGTGTCGGTGTAATATTCCTGGGGGGACGTCAGTGTCAGGATGTGGGGGTGTCGGTGTAATATTCCTGCTGGGAGGACATCAGTGTCAGGATGGGGGGGTGTCGGTGTAATATTCCTGCTGGGAGGACGTCAGTGTCAGGATGGGGGTGTCGGTGTAATATTCCTGGGGGGATGTCAGTGTCAGGATGGGGGGTGTTGGTGTAATATTCCTGGGGGGGTGTCAGTGTCAGGATGTGGGGGTGTCGGTGTAATATTCCTGCTGGGAGGACATCAGTGTCAGGATGTGGGGGTGTCGGTGTAATATTCCTGCTGGGAGGACGTCAGTGTCAGGATGGGGGTGTCGGTGTAATATTCCTGGGGGGATGTCAGTGTCAGGATGGGGGGTGTTGGTGTAATATTCCTGGGGGGATGTCAGTGTCAGGATGGGGGGTGTCGGTGTAATATTCCTAGGGGAGGTCAGTGTCAGGATGGGGGGTGTCAGTGTAATATTCCTGGGGGGGTTGTCAGTGTCAGGATGGGGGGTGTTGGTGTAATATTCCTGGGGGGGGTGTCAGTGTCAGGATGGGGGGGTGTCGGTGTAATATTCCTGGGGGGGGTGTCAGTGTCAGGATGGGGGGGTGTCGGTGTAATATTCCTGGGGGGGGTGTCAGTGTCAGGATGGGGGGTGTTGGTGTAATATTCCTGGGGGGATGTCAGTGTCAGGATGGGGGGTGTCGGTGTAATATTCCTAGGGGAGGTCAGTGTCAGGATGGGGGTGTCGGTGTAATATTCCTGGGGGGGGGGTGTCAGTGTCAGGATGGGGGGTGTCGGTGTAATATTCCTGCTGGGAGGACATCAGTGTCAGGATGGGGGGGTGCCGGTGTAATATTCCTGCTGGGAGGATGTCAGGATGGGGGGTGTCGGTGTAATATTCCTGGGGGGATGTCAGTGTCAGGATGGGGGGTGTCGGTGTAATATTCCTGGGGGGATGTCAGTGTCAGGATGGGGGGTGTCGGTGTAATATTTCTGGGGGGACGTCAGTGTCAGGATGGGGGGTGTTGGTGTAATATTCCTGGGGGGATGTCAGTGTCAGGATGGGGTGTGTCGGTGTAATATTCCTGGGGGGATGTCAGTGTCAGGATGGGGGGTGTTGGTGTAATATTCCTGGGGGGATGTCAGTGTCAGCATGGGGGGTGTCGGTGTAATATTCCTGGGGGGATGTCAGTGTCAGGATGGGGGGTGTCGGTGTAATATTCCTAGGGGAGGTCAGTGTCAGGATGGGGGTGTCGGTGTAATATTCCTGGGGGGGTGTCAGTGTCAGGATGGGGGGTGTCGGTGTAATATTCCTGGGGTGACGTCAGTGTCAGGATGGGGGGGTGTCGGTGTAATATTCCTGGGGGGACGTCAGTGTCAGGATGGGGGGTGTCGGTGTAATATTCCTGGGGGATGTCAGTGTCAGGATGGGGGGTGTCGGTGTAATATTCCTGGGGGGATGTCAGTGTCAGGATGGGGGGTGTCGGTGTACTATTCCTGGGGGATGTCAGTGTCAGGATGGGGGTGTCGGTGTAATATTCCTGGGGTGACGTCAGTGTCAGGATGGGGGTGTCGGTGTAATATTCCTGGGGGGACGTCAGTGTCAGGATAGGGGGTGTCGGTGTAATATTCCTGGGGGGACGTCAGTGTCAGGATGGGGGGTGTCGGTGTAATATTCCTGGGGTGACGTCAGTGTCAGGATGGGGGTGTCGGTGTAATATTCCTGGGGGGACGTCAGTGTCAGGATAGGGGGTGTCGGTGTAATATTCCTCCTGGGGGGATGTCAGTGTCAGGATGGGGGGGTGTCGGTGTAATATTCCTGGGGGGGGACATCAGTGTCAGGATGGGGGGTGTCGGTGTAATATTCCTGCTGGGGGGATGTCAGTGTCAGGATGGGGGGTGTCGGTGTAATATTCCTGGGGGGATGTCAGTGTCAGGATGGGGGGTGTCGGTGTGATATTCCTGGGGGGACGTCAGTGTCAGGATGGGGGGGTGTCGGTGTAATATTCCTGGGGGGGGTCAGGGTCAGGATGGGGGGTGTCGGTGTAATATTCCTGGGGGGATGTCAGTGTCAGGATGGGGGGTGTCGGTGTAATATTCCTGGGGGGATGTCAGTGTCAGGATGGGGGGGTGTCGGTGTAATATTCCTGGGGGGATGTCAGTGTCAGGATGGGGGTGTCGGTGTAATATTCCTGGGTGGACGTCAGTGTCAGGATGGGGGGTGTCCGTGTAATATTCCTGGGGGAATGTCAGTGTCAGGATGGGGGTGTCGGTGTAATATTCCTGGGGGGATGTCAGTGTCAGGATGGGGGGGTGTCGGTGTAGTATTCCTGGGGGGGATGTCAGTGTCAGGATGGGGGGTGTCGGTGTAATATTCCTGGGGTGACGTCAGTGTCAGGATGGGGGGGTGTCGGTGTAGTATTCCTGGGGGGGATGTCAGTGTCAGGATGGGGGGTGTCGGTGTAATATTCCTGGGGGGATGTCAGTGTCAGGATGGGGGGTGTTGTTGTAATATTCCTGGGGGATGTCAGTGTCAGGATGGGGGTGTCGGTGTAATATTCCTGGGGGGATGTCAGTGTCAGGATGGGGGGTATCGGTGTACTATTCCTGGGGGATGTCAGTGTAATATTCCTGGGGGGATGTCAGTGTCAGGATGGGGGTGTCGGTGTAATATTCCTGGGGGGATGTCAGTGTCAGGATGGGGGGTATCGGTGTACTATTCCTGGGGGATGTCAGTGTCAGGATGGGGGGTGTCGGTGTAATATTCCTGGGGGAATGTCAGTGTCAGGATGGGGGTGTCGGTGTAATATTCCTGGGGGGATGTCAGTGTCAGGATGGGGGGGTGTCGGTGTAATATTCCTGGGGTGACGTCAGTGTCAGGATGGGGGGGGTGTCGGTGTAGTATTCCTGGGGGGATGTCAGTGTCAGGATGGGGGGTATCGGTGTACTATTCCTAGGGGGATGTCAGTGTCAGGATGGGGGGTGTCGTTGTAATATTCCTGGGGGGAGGTCAGTGTCAGGATGGGGGTGTCGGTGTAATATTCCTGGGGGGATGTCAGTGTCAGGATGGGGGGTGTCGTTGTAATATTCCTGGGGGGAGGTCAGTGTCAGGATGGGGGTGTCGGTGTAATATTCCTGGGGGGATGTCAGTGTCAGGATGGGGGGTATCGGTGTACTATTCCTGGGGGGATGTCAGTGTAATATTCCTGGGGGGATGTCAGTGTCAGGATGGGGGGTGTCGGTGTAATATTCCTGAGGGGATGTCAGTGTCAGGATGGGGTGTATCGGTGTACTATTCCTGGGGGGATGTCAGTGTCAGGATGGGGGGTATCGGTGTACTATTCCTGGGGGGATGTCAGTGTCAGGATGGGGGGTATCGGTGTAATATTCCTGGGGGGATGTCAGTGTCAGGATGGGGGTATCGGTGTACTATTCCTGGGGGGATGTCAGTGTAATATTCCTGGGGGGATGTCAGTGTCAGGATGGGGGTGTTGGTGTACTATTCCTGGGGGGATGTCAGTGTCTACACTTTCCCACACTAATCAATAAAAATGTTTTGGCCGGACATACACTTTGAATGAAATGAGTGTAATTACTTTAGCTCCAGAAGGATTTACCCCTCTTTATGACCAGGCCATTTTTAGCTAGCTATTCAGTGCTGTGATACTTTGGTAATTGCGCAATCATGCAACACTGTACCCAAATGTCATTTTCTTTCACACAAATAGAGATTTCTTTTGGTGGTATTTGATCACCACTGGCTGATATAAAACAGATCCAATAAACAATTCATAAGTTTTGGCCAAAATCTATTCTGCTCCATGTCTTTGGTATAACAAATCCAAATAAGTGTTTATTGATTGGTGTGTGAAAGTTATAGCGTCTACATATTATGGGATATATATTGGAGTTTTTATTTTTTTATAGTAGTAATAGCAGTGATCAGTGACTTATAATGGGGAATGCGATAGTGCGGCGGGCAATCTAACACTAATGCCGCGTACACACGGTCGGACTTTCCGGCATACTTGGTCCGGCGGACCAGAGTGTGCCGGACAATCCGCCCGTGTGTGGGCGGCGGCGGACTTTTCCGGCGGACTTCTTCCCAAAAGCCCGCCGGACCTAGATTTTAAACATGTTTGAAATCTTTCCGTCGGACTCAGTTTCGGGCGGAAAGTCCGCTCGTGTGTGTGCTGGTCCGACGGAAAGCCCGCTCGTGTGTAGGCTGGTCCGACGGACCAAATACGACACGAGGGGATGGTATTGCATCTCGCGCTCGCTGCAATAGGAAAAACAAATCTTCCTATTGCGGCGAGCGCGGGGCATACCAGGCCCTTAGGTCTGGTATGGATTATAAAGGGGAACCCCGCTACGCCGAAAAAACGGCGTGGGGTCCCCCTAAAATCCATACCAGACCCCGATCCGAGCACGCAGCCTGGCCGGTCAGGAAAGGGGGTGGGGACGAGCGAGCGGCCCCCCCCCTCCTGAACCGTACCAGGCCGCATGCCCTCAACATGGGGGGTGGGTGCTTTGGGGGAGGGGGCGCCCTGCGCCCCCCCCCCCAAAGCACCTTGTCCCCATGTTGATGAGGACAAGGGCCTCTTCCCGACAACCCTGGCCGTTGGTTGTCGGGGTCTGCGGGCGGGGGCTTATCGGAATCTGGGAGCCCCCTTTAATAAGGGGGCCCCCAGATCCCGGCCCCCCACCCTATGTAAATGAGTATGGGGTACATGGTACCCCTACCCATTTACCTAGGAAAAAAGTGTAATTAATAAAACACACTACACAGGTTTTTAAAATATTTTATTAAACAGCTCCGGGGGGGATCTTCCTCCGGCTTCGGGGGTCTTCTTCCGGCTTCGGGGGTCCCTCCGCTTCATCTTCTCCCGGCGTCCGGTTGGTTCTTCTCCGCTCTCCGGCCTCTTCTCCCGGTGTCGCAGGTCTTCGGCCGGCCCCTCCGCTCTCTTCATGTAGCTCTATTGCGAGCGGAGGTCCGGACTTCTTGGCTTCTTGGCTTCTTGGCTTCTTGGCTTCTTGGCTTCTCTTCTCTTCTCTTCCCCCAGATGTTGACACGACGCTCTCTCCGGCTGGACTGGTCTCTGAGGGCTGCGTTGTGACTTATATAGGCGGAGACCCCGCCCCCATATGATGTCACAGTCCCTGGGCATGCTGGGACTGTGACGTTTTAGGGGGCGTGGTCGACCACGCCCCCTAAAACGTCACAGTCCCAGCATGCCCAAGGACTCTGACATCATATGGGGGCGGGGTCTCCGCCTATATAAGTCACAACGCAGCCCTCAGAGACCAGTCCAGCCGGAGAGAGCGTCGTGTCAACATCTGGGGGAAGAGAAGAGAAGAGAAGCCAAGAAGCCAAGAAGCCAAGAAGCCAAGAAGTCCGGACCTCCGCTCGCAATAGAGCTACATGAAGAGAGCGGAGGGGCCGGCCGAAGACCTGCGACACCGGGAGAAGAGGCCGGAGAGTGGAGAAGAACCAACCGGACGCCGGGAGAAGATGAAGCGGAGGGACCCCCGAAGCCGGAAGAAGACCCCCGAAGCCGGAGGAAGATCCCCCCCGGAGCTGTTTAATAAAATATTTTAAAAACCTGTGTAGTGTGTTTTATTAATTACACTTTTTTCCTAGGTAAATGGGTAGGGGTACCATGTACCCCATACTCATTTACATAGGGTGGGGGGCCGGGATCTGGGGGCCCCCTTATTAAAGGGGGCTCCCAGATTCCGATAAGCCCCCGCCCGCAGACCCCGACAACCAACGGCCAGGGTTGTCGGGAAGAGGCCCTTGTCCTCATCAACATGGGGACAAGGTGCTTTGGGGGGGGGGGCGCAGGGCGCCCCCTCCCCCAAAGCACCCGCCCCCCATGTTGAGGGCATGCGGCCTGGTACGGTTCAGGAGGGGGGGGGCCGCTCGCTCGTCCCCACCCCCTTTCCTGACCGGCCAGGCTGCGTGCTCGGATCGGGGTCTGGTATGGATTTTAGGGGGACCCCACGCCGTTTTTTCGGCGTAGCGGGGTTCCCCTTTATAATCCATACCAGACCTAAGGGCCTGGTATGCCCCGTGACGGGGCTAGCAAGGTGTCAATCTCGCCGATAAAAGCGGCAAGATTGACATCCTTCTCTAGTCCCGTCGCACCTGAGTCACGTTCAAAATGAACGGACTTGTCCGTGTGTGGGCAAGTCCGTTCATTCTGAAAGTCCGCCGGAACTCCGGCGAAAGTCCGTCGGAAAGACGGGCGGACTTAGCCCGCCGGAAAATCCCGGCGTGTGTGGGCAAGTCCGTTCGTTTTAAAGTCCGGCGCACCTGGCGGACAAAGTCCGTCGGAAAGTGTGCCGGACCAAGTAGGATAGAAAGTCCGCTCGTGTGTACGCGGCATAACTGACACTGTGTGAGAACTGACTAACTGACATCACCCGTGACACGAATACAGTGATCAGTGCTAATACTTTACACCAGTGATGGTGAACCTTGGCACCCCACATGTTTTGGAACTACATTTCCCATCATGCTCATGCACTGTAGTTGAGCATCATGGGAAATGTAGTTCAAAAACATCTGGGGAGCCAAGGTTCACCATCACTGCTATACACTGTCACTGTACTAATGACACTGGCTGCGAAGGGGGTAACATCTAGGGGTTATCAAGGGATTAAATGTGTGCCTAACAATATGTAATGTGTGGATTATGTGCTGCTTTTACTAACAGATCTCTCTGTTTTTTGCTTTGCAGGGATGATAAACAGAGAGATCGTTCCCTCTCTGCTGTACAGGGCGCTGTGTTTTTTGTCAGCACAGGGCTCAGGGCTGTGATTGGACACAGCCGATCAGCGGATCCCAGCCATGAATCATCGGCCAGGACTTGCTAACAGACTTACACTGTAGGTGTCGGCGAGGGGACGCGCCCTAAACCCGAAGGCAATCTGCTAAGTACCGGGAAGTCGCTTTGCCTGCATGGGCTGCCTGTCTGCAGTACAGTACATTGTGGAGTGGTTCTAAATCCCGAAGGTGTGTTACCCTAATGTAGTCCCTGCATGAAGGTACAAAACCTTCAGTATGCAGCTCCATAGCTAGCGACTTGCTATGGGGCAATGGGAGAGGGAGCCCCCAGGAGCATCAGCGGGGGGAAGGAGAAGTGGAGGAACAGGGCTGCTCTGTGCAAACCCATTACATAGAACAGGGAAGTGCAACATGTTTGTTATATTATATATATTTAGAATCACTTGAATGTATTTTCCTTCATTTCAGACTTCTGAGTTGGAGGAGGAAGAAGTGGAGATCCCCACCACTGAAGACGGAGATCACCACCACTAAAGACGGAGATCCCCCCACTGAAGACGGAGATCCCCACCACTGAAGACGGAGATCGCCACCACTGGAGACGGAGATCCCCACCGCTGAAGACGGAGATCCACCGCTGAAGACGGAGATCCCCACCACTGAAGACGGAGATCCCTACCACTGAAGACAGAGATCCCCACCACTGAAGACGGAGATCCCCACCACTGAAGACGGAGATCCCCACCACTGAAGATGGAGATCGCCACCACTGAAGACGGAGATCTCTGCCACGGAAGACGGAGATCGCCACCACTGAAGACGGAGATCGCCACCACTGAAGACGGAGATCGCCACCACTGAAGACAGAGATCTCTACCACTGAAGACGGAGATCTCTACCACTGAAGACGGAGATCGCCACCACTAAAGACGGAGATCCCCCCACTGAAGACGGAGATCGCCACCACTGAAGACGGAGATCCCCACCACTGAAGACGGAGATCGCCACCCCTGGAGACGGAGATCCCCACCGCTGAAGACGGAGATCCACTGCTGAAGACGGAGATCCCCACCACTGAAGACGGAGATCCCTACCACTGAAGACAGAGATCCCCACCACTGAAGACGGAGATCCCCACCACTGAAGACGGAGATCACCACCACTAAAGACGGAGATCCCCCCACTGAAGACGGAGATCGCCACCACTGAAGACAGAGATCCCCACCACTGAAGACGGAGATCGCCACCACTGGAGACGGAGATCCCCACCGCTGAAGATGGAGATCCACTGCTGAAGACGGAGATCCCCACCACTGAAGGCGGAGATCCCTACCACTGAAGACAGAGATCCCCACCACTGAAGACGGAGATCCCCACCACTGAAGACGGAGATCCCCACCACTGAAGACGGAGATCCCCACCACTGAAGACGGAGATCGCCACCACTGAAGACGGAGATCCCCACCGCTGAAGACGGAGATCCACCGCTGAAGACGGAGATCCCCACCACTGAAGACGGAGATCCCCACCACTGAAGACGGAGATCCCCACCATTGAAGATGGAGATCCCCACCACTGAAGAAGGAGATCCCCACCACTGAAGACGGAGATCGCCACCACTGAAGACGGAGATCTCTGCCACTGAAGACGGAGATCGCCACCACTGAAGACGGAGATCGCCACCACTGAAGACGGAGATCGCCACCACTGAAGACAGAGATCTCTACCACTGAAGACGGAGATCTCTACCACTGAAGACGGAGATCGCCACCACTAAAGAGGGAGATCGCTACCACTGAAGACGGAGATCGCTACCACTGAAGAAGGAGATCGCCACCGCTGAAGACGGAGATCGCCACTGTTGAAGACGGAGATCGCCACCGCTGAAGACAGAGATCGCCACCACTGAAGACGGAGATCTCTACCACTGAAGACGGAGATCGCCACCACTAAAGACGGAGATCGCTACCACTAAAGACGGAGATCGCTACCACTGAAGACGGAGATCCCTACCAGTGAAGACGGAGATCCCTACCACTGAAGACGGAGATCGCCACCGCTGAAGACGGAGATCGCCACCACTGAAGACGGAGATCCACACCACTGAAGACGGAGATCCCCACCACTGAAGACGGAGATCTCTACCACTGGAGACGGAGATCGCCACCACTGAAGACGGATGTCCCTACCACTGAAGACGGAGATCCCTACCACTGAACACGGAGATCGCCACCACTGAAGACTGAGATCGCCACCACTGAAGACTGAGATCGCCACCACTGAAGACGGAGATCGCCACCACTGAAGACGGAGATCCCCCACCACTGAAGACTGAGATCCCCCACCACTGAAGACGGAGATCGCCACCACTGAAGACGGAGATCCCTACCACTGAAGACGGAGATCCCCACCACTAAATCTGGACGCACAGGGTGCAGAGCAGCAGGTAAGAGACACAGAATGTGAACAATAATTTGGGGCTGATTTTTCAGTCTGGAGTGGGCTGAAAATAGGAAAGTATACACAAGATATTCCCTAAAGTATTGGGATGCCTGCATTTACACACACATAAACTTTAATGGCATCCCAGTCTATGTCCGTAGGGTTCAATATTGGGTTGGCCCAACCTTTGCAGCTATAACAGCTTTAACTCTTCTCGGAATGCCATCTACAAGGTTTAGGAGTGTGTCTATGGGAATGTTTTGACTGTTTGAGCCTTCCCACACCACTCCTAAAGCGCCCCTGCTCATTGAAATCAATGGGCAGCGCCGCTTTGCGGGTGCTGTTAACCCTTTTTTTTTAGCTACTAGCGGCTTAAAATCGCCCCGCTAGCGGCCGAAAAGCACCGCTAAAACAACGGTAAAAATAGCGGCGCTTTACCGCCGACGCCCCCCTGCCCCAGCGTGGAAGTGCCCTTAGTGACACTTCTGACACTTTTTTAGGGACCAGTGACACTAATACAGTGATGAGTGATAATACTATACACTGTCACTGTACTAATGACACTGGCAGGGAAGGGGTTAACATCAGGGGCGATCAAAGGGTTAAATGTGTGACTATAGAGTGCTTACTAACTGTAGGGTGGGGGGGTGCTTTAACTGTGGGAAGGCAGAGATCCGTGTTCCTACTTTGCAAGAAACACAGGATCTCTACCTCCCCAACTAATGGAACAGCGATCTGCCTTGTTTACATAGGCAGAGCCGCCGTTCTCGGGAGCGATCGGTGGGTCCCAGTGGACCCCAGACCTGGAAGTGCAAAATCACGTACCTACGTGATTTTGCACAGGGAAGCCGCCTTGCTGCCGTATATCTACGGTATACGGTCAGCAAACAGTTAAAGCGGTATCGAGCCTAGGTTCACATTGGTACTATTTGGCATGCGATTTGACATGTCGGCGCCGCTCCGGTTCCCAAAAGTAGTTCCTATACTTTTGGCGACTTCGGGGGGGCGATCTGTATAGATATCTGGGCAGCAACCCGCCAATCGCCGCTGAAGTCGGACTGCATTGCCGGGTTGAAATCGTGGGACTTCTAATTTCTAACTCGCAGCAATGTGAACCCGGGCTAAAGTAAAACTTATAGACAAAACTTTTTTTTTTTATTTTGGATAGAGCAAGGAAGGGTTATAACCCCTGTTATATTTTTTTTTCCGCCTGTTTACCATTGCGGAGATTTCCCTTCACTTCCTGTCCCATAGGCAAACAGGAAGTGAGAGGAAATCCCTACAAATGAAGGGAATTCCTTGGGGTCCCTCCAGATTTCTCTTCTATTACTTTTCTAGGGGATGACCCAAAATTTGGGGTTCTCTCTTACTTTCTATGATAACGGGTAAAACGGGACAAATGGAGAGGATGAATTTCCTTAACGGGGACACAGACATCAATAAAAACTGACAGGGGGTCTAATCCACTCTACTGCATATTAAAGTTACACTTTAAAGCGGAATTCCGTCCGTAAAATAATAAAAAAAAAAATTAAAAGTCAGCAGCTACAAACACTGTAGCTGCTGACTTTAAATAAGTACTTACCTGTCCTGAGTGCCCGCGATGTCGGCTGCCCGAGGCCGACCCATCCCTCGGCTCTCGGGTCCCGGCACCGCCCTCCTAACTAAGGGAAACAGGCAGTGGAGCCTTGCGGCTTTACTGCCAGTTACCTACTGCGCACGCGCGAGCGCTCTGTGAATGGCC
Source organism: Aquarana catesbeiana (assembly GCF_042186555.1). Lineage (NCBI taxonomy): Eukaryota > Metazoa > Chordata > Amphibia > Anura > Ranidae > Aquarana > Aquarana catesbeiana. The sequence continues at coordinate 9,938,042 of NC_133326.1, read as the reverse complement.
CCGTGGTTTTCTGGGAACACACACAGTTCCCAGAACACCACGGGGCCGCTCACCGAGGAGCAGAACACGCCGCGGAATAGGAAGAGGCAGATTAGGAAGACTGCCTAGCAACAAGGGTTTAGGTAAGTTTAAAAATTTTTTTTTTTTTCAAATGTTTTTTTTTTATTTTTTTTCTGATTTTTCATGCAATTTTTTTTTTTTTTTTTTAGGGTGGCCCTCCACTTTAAACCCAAAAGCAAACGTTTATTATATTGCAGCTTACCAATTCTTAGATGTGATGGCTGCAGTAGTTTTTTTTTTTTTTTTTTAGGCTCCGTTCACACTTGTATGACTACAAAGTCGTGCGACACTTGCCGTGTCCAATCACAGCTGATCGCAATGTAAACAGAGTTGGCGGTTATCGGCTCTCCTTTCCTCGCGCTCCGTCACAGGAGAGGAGAGCCGGGAATCGGCAATCCTGAGATAATCAGAGTACAGATCATCAGAGCTTCAAGCAGAAATCCGCTGAGGGTGTGAACGGGGCCGTCGCAGCGATGTCACAAGAGGTACCATAAAAGTTCATAAGAACGCGGGTTATCGATCAGCGCCGGTGACATCACGCGGAGGTTTCGCTCCCGGCACGCCGCGGTCATGTGAGTAGACGTGCGCAGAATGAAAAAATTGGCTTCATTGCATTTCAATTCGTTATTTGCATAAATCAGTTTAACTCGTTTTCGGAATTTGATTTTGCTTATTTGAATTCGAATCAATTCAAAATTTTCGAATTCTGAAAGTTGAATTCGGAAAAAATCCAAATCGATTTGAATTCCATTCCAAATCAAATTTATTTTATTGTAAATTCAAATTTTTGGAAGATGGTTATATTCTTTCTATTCCATTCTTTTGTATTTTTTCTATTCTATTTTATTCTATTTTATTTTTTTCTATTCAAATTGTTATATTCTTTCTATTCTTTTATCATTTTTATTCTATTCTATTCGAATTCAAATCTATTGTAGTTGAAATTTGAATTTTGGAAAATGGTTATATTCTTTCTATTCTATTGTTTTATTCTATTCTATTCTTTTCTATTCTAGTCAATTCTATTCTTTTATGTTCTATTCTATTCTAATCTTTTTTTTCTGTTCTATTCGAATTCAAATTTGTTTTATTCAAACTTTGGGAAATTATTATCTTCTTTCTATTCTATTGTTTTTTAAATTCTTTTCTATTCTTTTATTTTCTACTATATTGTATTCTTTCCTATTCTATTCCATTCTATTCAAATTTAGAATTTATTGTATTAAAAAAATATCGAATTTCTGAAGATGGTTATGTTCTTCCATCCTATTCTATTGTTTTTTCCTTTCTATTCTTTTTTTTTATTCTAGTTAACTCTATTCTTTTATGTTCTATTCTAATTTATTCTTTTCTATTCTATTCAAATTCAAATTTGTTTTATTCGAATTTTGGGAGATGGTTATATTCTATTCTATTCTTTTCTATTCTATTCAAATACAAATTTATTCTATTTGAAATTTGAATTTCAGAAGATGGTTATATTCTATTCTATTCTATTTTGTATTCTATTTCTATTCTATTGCTTTTTTTCTGTTCTATTTTATTCTATTCTTTTATTTTCTATTCCATTTTGTTCTGTTTTACTCTATTATATTCTATTCATTTCTTTTATTTTCTATTCTAGTCTTTTCTATTCTATCCCTTTTTTTTTTTACTCAATTTTTTTCTATTCTTTTATTTTCTATTCCAGTCTTTTCTATTCTATTATATACTTTTCTATTCTATTCCTTTATTTTCTATTCTATTCTTTTCTATTTTATTCTATTCTATTCTATTCTTTTCTATTCTATTCCTTTATTTTCTATTCTGTTTTATTCTCTTCGGAAATTCGAATTGTTTCAGATTTGTTTAAATTCATTACTATTTTAATTTGGAAATTCGGATATTTTTCATTCTATTCTATTCCTTTATTTTCTGTTCCATTTTATTCTGTTCTTTTATCTTCTATTCCATTTTGTTCCGTTTTGCTCTATTCTTTTATTTTCTATTTTATTTTGTTCCGTTTTACTCCTTTCTTTATGTTCTATTCTATCCCTTTTTTAATTCAATTTTTCTCTATTCTTTTATTTTCTGTTCGGTTCTGTTTTACTCTATTATATTCTATTCCTTTATTTTCTATTCTAGCCTTTTCTGTTCTATTCTTTTCTATTCTATTCCTATTATTTTCTATTTTAGTCTATTCTATGCTATTCTTTTTTTATTCCTTTATTTTCTATTTTATTTTATTCTCTTCGGAAATTCGAATTCGATTTGAAAACTATTTCAAATTCAAAATTTTGTTTTGTTATTTCAGATTCTTTTAAGGTCGTTACTATTGTAATAAAAAATTTGTCCGAATTTCACTTTGGAACGAAATGACCCGCACATGTCTACATGTAAGCCTTCCCATTGATTCTGCAGACGTTCGTTGTAGGCGCTCTTTAAGAGTTGAAGCTGTGAGCGCGCTCGGTGCGTCGGGTCCGGATAGTGTGCCGTGTATTCCCTCCGGCCACGTTATAAGCAGGAGATTGCTTTTATGTCACGCTGTCTGCTGAAATTTCATCATTGCTTCGGATGGAGCGAACCGTCCTTCCCCCTCAGATGTTCATATTCATTGATGTGATGGAGTGTTTGATGTCACCTCGTCCTTGAAGGAACGCAATGCCACCGAGGATGGATGGAGAGGCAGCAAATAGAGGAAAAGGGAGAGAAGAACGAGGACATCGCACAACGGGGTCAGATTGTGTCATGTAGAGGCAGGGCTATTTTTCTCAGAGAATAGGTGCAGGTACTCCCCCCTTCCAAGTCACCCCTTGTCTCCCCGACCCACCTCTGAGCACGATCCTGTGCAGCCAACAACAATAGACCCCCCAACAACAATACATCCCCCCCCCAACAACAATACATCCCCCCAACAACAATACACCCCCCCCCAGCAACAATACATCCCCCCAGCAACAATCCACCCCCCTCCACAGCAACAATAGACCCCCCAACAACAATACATCCCCCCCAACAACAATACATCCCCCCAACAACAATACATCCCCCCCAGCAACAATACATCCCCCCAGCAACAATAGACCCCCCAACAGCAACAATAGACCCCCCCCACAGCAACAATAGATCCCCCAGCAACAATAGACCCCCCACAGCAACAATAGACCCCCCAGCAGTAATACATCCCCCCAGCAACAATAGATCCCCCATAGCAACAATAGAACCCCCCCAGAAACAATAGAACCCCCCCAGCAACAATACATCCCCCCAGCAACAATACATCCCCCCAGCAACAATAGACCCCCCCCACAGTAACAATACACCCCCCTGCAACAATAGATCCCCCCAAGCAACAATACACCCCTCCAGCAATAATACATCCCCCCCAGCAACAATACATCCCCCCCAGCAACAATGAACCCCCCAGCAATGATAGAACCCCCCAGCAACAATAAAAACCCCCAGCAACAATAGACCCCCCACGGCAACAATAGATCCCCCAGCAACAATAGATCCCCCACAGCAACAATACATCCCCCACAGCAACAATAGATATCCCCCCACAGCAACAATACATCCCCCCCAGCAACAATACATCCCCCCCAGCAACAATAGATTCCCCCAACAACAATAAATCCCCCCTAGCAACAATAGACCCCCAATATAACAATACAGTACATCTCCCAGCATCAACAGACCCTTCCCTCGACAGTAGATCCCTCCCAGCAACAACTGACCCCCTAGCAACATAGGATCGCGACCAGCAACAATGAATCTCCCGTAGCAAAAAACAGAAACAAACAACAATTGATCCCCCCCAGCAACAACAGACCCCCTCTCCCCCCCCCCCAATATAACAATACAGTAGATCCCTCCCTAGCAACATAGGACCCACACAAACAGCAATAGATCTCCCGTAGCAAAAAACAAACAAACAACAATTGATTCCCCCAGCAACAATAGACCCCCCCAATATAACAAAACAGTAGATCCCTCCCAGCAACAATTGACCCCCTAACAGCATAAGATCCCCACCAGCAACATTAGGACCCCCCCCCCACCAGTAACAATAGATACCCCCCAACAACAACAGATCTCCCCAGCAAACATAGGCGTGCGCACAGGGTGTGCCAGGTGTACCTGGGCACACCCTAATCACCCTGTGCTGCACAGAGAAAGGGACTAGAGACCCCTGATATTCCACCAAAGCCCCCCCTCCCCCCATGAGGCTCCTAAAAATCTATTAAAATTAAATAAATAAATACATTAAAAAATAAAATTGTAAAAAAGTAAGATAAAAAAATACAATTTAAATAGACTCCGATCTCTACTGACACTGTCCATCGCCCTACTGCTAAATATATATACCCACGTGTGAGTGTCAGAGGTGGGTACACATCCTAATGCAATAGGCTGCCCACATCTATGCCAGCAACAATAAACCCTGCCAGTAACAATACAGTAAACATTCAGTGTGAACGGGGGGGCTTGGGAGGGGGGGCAGCCATCAGCTGTGCCAGTTAACCTATCATTATGTTCTTTGTTCTTTGGAGTGCAGGAGAAACCCGGAGTACCCAGAGGAAAGCCACACAAGCAAGGACATGCAAACTCCATGCAGATCAGGATTCAAACCTAGGACCAGCCGAAGTGCTCATCCCTAATGCACTGTGCTGCCCTTCTATGTGGGTATTCTTTCCAATGCTTTTCCGGGTCATGCACAGGTTCTGTTATTGCTCAGAACCTTAGCTGGTCCCTCCTTACCCTCACCCACACATCCACCGTTTCTGTGTTGATAACCCCCCATAGCCGTCTGTGAGGCAGAACAGCAGACCAACAAGGTGGCCTATAATTCCGGCATTTCGGGTCATGTGTGCCTCCTCTAGATATAATTGTTTATTTGTCATATATTATTATATTATATATTATTATAATATATAGAATATATATATATATATATATATATATATATATATATATATATATATATATATATATATATATTATAACATATACAGTGGAACCTCGGATTACGAGCATAATCCGTTCCAGGAGAATGCTCGTAATCCAAAGTACTCGCATATCAAAACGAGTTTCCCCATTGAAGTCAATGGAAATGAAAATAATTTGTTCCGCATTGATTTCAATGGCATGCAATACCGCATGCGGCCAGAGGTGGGGGGGCGCCGGAGAGCCTCGGAAACGGCCAGAAAGGCCCGAGGACACCTCGGCTGACCTCGGCAAACCTCGGAAAGACTCCGTTCCCAAGGTTTGCCGAGGTCAGCCAAACTGTCCTCGGGCCTTTCCATGCATTTCCAAACGGCGCCGATCGGCTGCGATCGGCCCCTCTCGGCTCTGGTGCCCCCCACCTCGGGCCAAATGCGGTATTGCACACGCTTTGGCAGGAATCATGCTCGTTTTGAGAGACAACAACGCAAACCGAGTTACGATTTTTAAAAATACAGTGCTCGTATTGCGAAACGCTCGTTAACCGCGGTACTCACAATCTGAGGTTCCACTGTAATATTATAATATATATATATATATATATATATATATATATATATATATATATATATTATTTGTCATATAAAGAGAGCTGACAGGACAATGGCATCCGGGCCTTCCTCTATGTGCAATGGCATCTTCTGTATATGTGTGTGGCTGCCTTACAGACTCCAGTTAACTGACGTAGTTCTGACAAAATGTCCGACCCGGCAGAATATCGAACCACGTCACTTTCTGTGACGTGTAACCAGCTGTTTTAGAAAACCACACGCACCGCGTCGTCTGCGCACGCGCAGCACACCAATGTAACACTACAGGACACAAAGTACGTGATACGTGTGACGGATTGTGGACAACCTGTTGGGCATTTCCGCCAAGAAGCTGCTTCCCAGGTCCTGGAACACGAGACCAATGGATCTGGCTAATAGTACCCCCCAAGAACCAGTCAACACCAGTTTTGGGAGTACACCAGAAATAGAACTGTTTATTAGAACAAGTATACAGGCTTATATACACTTGAGAAAGACGTCCCCCCCCCCGATCATATTACCCTAACAATACAACTGTAACCAGAAACATAAATTAACCTCTTGGCATCTATAGCCGAATGACGGCCACAGTGCGGACCTGATCTTCCGGGAGGCCTCCCCTGTGCACGTGCCCTGCGCGTGCGCTGTGATCACTGAGTTACAGCTCGGTAATAATTTTTTTTTCCTCCTCAAAAAAAGCCGATCACCGGCTTATCTGCAAGAGACATCGGTCCCGAAAAGGAAGAGGCTATTGTGCCTCATCTGTGCCCACCAGTACACCCCGCCAGTGCCCACCAGTGCCACCTTTCAATGCCCATCAGTGGTGCCAATCAGTGCCACCTAGCAGTGCTGCCTATCAGTGTAACCGATCAGTGCCCATTATTGCCACCCATCAGTGCCCATCACTGCCACCTATCGGTGCCCATCACTGCCGCCTCATCAGCGTACATCAATGAAGGAGAAAAATTACCTGTTTGCAAAATTTTATAACAAAATATTTAAAAAAAATAAACTTTTTTTTAAAAATACGGTCTTTTTACATTTTTTTTAACAAAAAATAGAAACCGCAGAGGTGATCAAATACCACCAAAAGAAAGCTCTATTTGTGGGGAAAAAAATATAAAAATTTCATTTGGGTACAGTGTAGCATGACCGCGCAATTGTTAATCAAAGTGCGTCAGCGCAGAAAGCTAAAAATTGGTCTGGATAGGAGGGGGATTTAAGTGCCCAGTAAGCAAGTGGTTAAAGTGGTTGTATACCCATTCCGATGACTTTTATTATTTATAATGCTTGGATCTTTGTATAAGATTCAAGTAATTTTCTAGCAAAAAAAAAAATGTTTTTAACTTGTATACAACAAATTTCAAAAAGAGGCTCGGTCCTTAAGTGGCCGCTCTGTATGTAGCTTCTGACAGGCTGCATAAGGAGCCCGGTATCTCCGGAACCATAGGTCGAAGGAGCCCCAAATTTTTGACCAGTGATGGGGTAGGACTTCAGATTGGGGTCTTCAATTTGAGGTCTTTGTGACCGAAGGTCGCTGAGCTACGACCCTCGAAGCTCAATCGTGTTTTTTTTTTATGTTAATGGCTCCACCTCACCTGCCACCCCTCACAGCACTGATACATGTGAAAGAGACCTTAAAATGCACTTAGTATTTAATGGAATGAGAAAAAAAATCATGGATAAAAACTCTTCCAAACCGGAGACAGTGGTTGGAAATTACAGACAGCTGGAAGTGTAAGAGATTCGATGAGAAGCTTATCACCCGCGCCAGCTGCGGCACATTTTATATGAATATTCATACGGTAAAGTGCCAATCAGTCATGTATTTTATTAATTTAATGAGCATTTTCCATTTTATCTCCACCATACAAAGCAGTGGAATATGGGGAAGCTGTGCAACGTATAGGATCATTAATCTAAAAAGGTGTTTGTGTATATTTCATATTTCATTGATATACTGTAGGTTGGTTCAGCTTCACAAACGTATGAAGCAAAAACCGCTGTTTATAACCTGAGATGGTGAAACCAATTAGACCGGGCGTGTTCACACCATTGGCTGTGCGTCAGGGTACAGTGACACCCCCCCCCCCACACACACACACACACACACTCACTCCGTTCTATAAGGGTTTTATTGTATCTAGGACAGGGGTCTCCAAACCTTTCAGTCTGAGGGCCACATAATATATATTACATCAGGGTCCCCATCAGAGCCCCCCTTGCATCAGGGTCCCCATCAGAGCCCCCCTTGCATCAGGGTCCCCATCAGAGCCCCCCTTACATCAGGGTCCCCATCGAAGCCCCCCTTACATCAGGGTCCCCATCAGAGCCCCCCTGCATCAGGGTCTCCATCAGAGCCCCACTTACATCAGAGTCCCCCTTACATCAGGGTCCCCATCAGAGCCCCCCTTACATCAGGGTCCCCATCAGAGCCCCCCTTACATCAGGGTCCCCATCAAAGCCCCCCTTACATCAGGGTCCCCATCAGAGCCCCCCTTGCATCAGGGTCCCCATCAGAGCCCCCCTTACATCAGGGTCCCCATCGAAGCCCCCCTTACATCAGGGTCCCCATCAGAGCCCCCCTGCATCAGGGTCTCCATCAGAGCCCCACTTACATCAGAGTCCCCCTTACATCAGGGTCCCCATCAGAGCCCCCCTTACATCAGGGTCCCCATCAGAGCCCCCCTGAATCAGGGTCTCCATCAGAGTCCCCCTTACATCAGGGTCCCCATCAGAGCCCCCTTGCATCAGGGTCCCCATCAGAGCTTCCTTTGTATCAGGGTCCCCATCAGAGCCCCCCTTACATCAGGGTCCCCATCAGAGCCCCCTTTACATCAGGGTCCCCATCAGAGCCCCCCTTTACATCAGGGTCCCCATCAGAGCCCCCCTTACTTTAGGGTCCCCATCAAAGATCCCCTTGCATCAGTGTCCCCATCACGACGAGGGGGAGTGCGGGGAACAGGACAAGGGGAAGTGCGGGGAGTAGGACAAGAGGGGGGACGTGCAGGGTATAGGACGAGGGGGAATGCGGGGAACAGGACAAGGGGGGAGGAAGTGCAGGGTATTGGATTAAGGGGAGGGGGGGGGTAAGGGGAACAGGACAAGGGGGGAGTGCAGGGAGTAGGACAGGAGAGGAGTGTGGGGAACAGGACAAGGGGGAGTGTGGGGAACAGGACAAGGGGGGAGTGTGAGTAATAGGACAGGGGGGCGGGTAACAGGACAAGGGGGGGAGTGTGAGTAATAGGACAGGGGGGCGGGTAACAGGACAAGGGGGGGAGTGTGAGTAATAGGACAGGGGGGCGGGTAACAGGACAAGGGGGAGTGTGGGGGACGGTACAAGGGGGGGAGTGTGGGGGACAAGACAAGGGGGGGAGTGTGGGGAATAGGACAGGGGTGAGTGCAAGGGAACAGGACATGGGGAGGTGTGGGGAACAGGACATGGGGAGGTGTGGGGAACAGGACGTGGGGAGGTGTGGGGAACAGGACATGGGGAGGTGTGGGGAACAGGACAGGGGGGAATGTGGGAAACAAGACAAGGGGGGGAGTGCGGGGAACAGAACAGGGGGGAGTGTGGGGAACAGAACAGGGGGGAGTGTGGGTAACAGGACATTGATCTGGATTTTGATCTGGTCAGTTATGTAGCAGAGGGGTTTGTTGATCATTTTCGGCTGCTTTGGTGTTAATGAAATTAACAGCAGGTGCACTAGATGGGCAACAATGAGATGACCTCCAAAACAGGAATGGTTTTACAGGTGGAGACCACTGACATTTTTTTCCCTACTCCACTCTTCTGACTGTTTTTCACTAGTTTTGCATTTGGCTAGGGTCAGTGTCTATACTGGTAGCATAAGGCCATACCTGGACCTTATAGAGAGGTTGCACAGGCATTCCAACTCCTCCAGGATGGCACATCAGTACGTGCCATTGCCAGAAGGTTTGCTGTGTCTCCCAACACAGTATTAAGAGCATGCTCATTGCCCGGCACTGTGGAGCTCGATTGGCATTTTCCATTGAACAGCAGAATTGGAAGGTCCGCCACTGGTGCCCTGTGCTTTTCACAGATGAGAACAGGTTCACTCTGAGAACACGTGACAGACATTAAAGGGTCTGGAGAAGCCGTGGAGAATGTTATGCTGCCTGTAACATCGTTCAGTATGACCAGTTTGGTGGTGGGTTGGTGATGGTCTGGGGAGGCATATCCATATAGGGACCCACAGATCTCTACAGGCTAGACAATGGCACCCTGACTGCCATTAGGTATCCGATGAAATCCTTGGACCCATCGTCAGACCCTACGCTGGTGCAGTGGGTCCTGGGTTCCTCCTGGTACTCGACAATGCTGGGCCTCATGTGGCGAGAGTAGGCAGCCAGTTTCTGGAGGGTAAAGGAATGGATACCATTGAATGGCTCCACACTCACCTAACGTAAATGCAATAGAACACCTCTGGGACATTATGTGTCGGTCTATCTGATGCCGCCAGGTTGCACCTCAGTCTGTTCAGTGCAACAAAGAAGAATTTAGGGGACTTTAAATGAGGTGAGCACAAAAAGGACAATAAGAGTATAAAACGTAAACATGGTTTATAAATGTATTAACTACTTAAGGCCCAAACCTCTTTTTGAGATCTGTTGTTAAGTTAAAATCAGTTTTTTTTTTCTGGAAAATTACCCTAGAGAATAAAATGGCGGTCTTTGCAATACTTTATGTCACATTGTATTTGCGCAGCGGTCTTACAAACAAAATTTTTTGGGAAAAAATACTTTTTTTTTAAATTAAAAAATAAGAAAACAGTAACGTTAGCCAAATTTTTTATATGTTGTGAAAGATAATGTTACGTTGAGTAAATTGATACCCAACATGTCACGCTTCAAAATTGCCCCCCGCTCGTGGAATGGCGACAAACTTTGACCCCTAAAAATTCTCATAGGCGACGTTTAAAAAAGTCTACAGGTTACCAGTTTTGAGTTACAGAGGAGGTCTAGTGTTAGAATTATTGCTATCACTCTAATGCCCCGTACACACGGTCGGATTTTCCGACGGAAAATGTATGATAGGACCTTGTTGTCGGAAATTCCGACCGTGTGTGGGCTCCATCACACATTTTCCATCGGAATTTCCGACACACAAAGTTTGAGAGCAGGCTATAAAATTTTCCGACAACAAAATCCGTTGTCGGAAATTCTGATCGTGTGTACACAAATCCGATGCACAAAGTGCCACGCATGCTCAGAATAAATTAAGAGACGAAAGCTATTGGCTACTGCCCCATTTATAGTCCCGACGTACGTGTTTTACGCCACCGCGTTTAGAACGATCGGATTTTCCGACAACTTTGTGTGACCGTGTGTATGCAAGACAAGTTTGAGCCAACATCCGTCAGAAAAAATCCTAGGATTTTGTTGTCGAAATGTCCGATCAATGTCCGACCGTGTATACAGGGCATTACAATCACGGCGATACCTCACATGTGTGGTTTGAACACCGTTTTCATATGCGGGCGCGACTTACATATGCGTTCGCTTCTGCGCGCAAGCTTGGCGGGTTGGGGTGCTTTAAAAAAAATTTTTTTTAGATAAGTAAAAGTAAAATAACTTTACACTGTCCATTTAAAAACATTTTTTTTGGGTCACTTTTATTCCTATTACAAGGAATGTAAACATCCCTTGTAATAGGGAAAGCATGACAGGACCTCTTTAATGTGGGGTCATAAAGACCTCAGATCTCACATTTACACTTAAATGCAATAAAATAAAAATATCTTTTTTTTTTTCAAAAAAAAAAAAATTTCCCCTTTAAGACCATTGGGCTGAAGTGATGTTTGACGTTGTTTCCGTCATCCAATGGTATGGAGCCGAGTGGGGGCCATCTTCCCCTCACTCGACTCCATGTTACTGAGGGGAGAGGACCTGATCATCTCCGTCACTACCGACGGCTCCAGTAAGAGGCCGAGACCTCCTGGGAGCCACGAGAAAGAAGTCACCGCCAATTAAAGTGATCTCGTGGCGAATCCGCCGCAGAAACCACTTTTATCTTAACGCGGACCGTCCGCTGTTTAAAACTATACCAGGGTTATGGCAGCTATCTGCTGCCAGAACAACGGTACTCCATGTTAAACAGCCACCGTATAATGATGGCGGATGGTCCGCAAGTAGTTAAAATTGTATAACATTCATCGTATATGAGATGAATGAACAGAGGTGCCAAACCACTTGGCAGTGATAAAAACACAACATTACCAAGCGGCCACATACATATATGTTTAGAATTGTTAATGTACAGCAGGCATGGCCAAAGTCCGGCCCGCGGGCCAATCGCGGCCCACGTTCCAGTTTTGAATGGCCCGCCTGGTTATTTGGACATATATTTCTTTTGTGGCCCTCGACGATCTCCGAGCGCCGAGGCCACTAAAGATGTATCTGCCTTGGAGGGGACAGGGAGGAGGCGAGACGAGCGCCGTACACACATAGGAGAATTTCCTGTTTACGGGCAGCCTCTGTAATAGGAAGTCCCGTCTCCAGCACTGCCATTGGACGACTGTTCTGTCCATCAAAGGAGGCGGGACTTTCTCTTAAAGAGGCCACCGTGTAAACAGGAGATCCTCCTGTAGGTAATCTTTGGCGCTCGTGAGTGCATTCCTGGCAATGGTGATTGCATTCCTGGCAATGGTGATGCATTCCTGGCAATGGTGAGTGCATTCCTGGCAATGGCGAGTGCATTCCCGGCAATGGCGAGTGCATTCCCGGCAATGGCGAGTGCATTCCCGGCAATGGTGCTGCATTCCTGGCAATGGTGCTGCATTCCTGGCAATGGTGAGTGCATTCCTGGCAATGGTGCTGCATTCCTGGCAATAGTGCTGCATTCCTGGCAATGGTGGGTGCTGCATTCCTGGCAATAGTGCTGCATTCCTGGCAATAGTGGGTTCTGCATTCCTGGCAATAGTGGGTGCTGCATTCCTGGCAATAGACGGTGCTGAATTCCTAGCAATGGTGAGGGCTACATTCATGGCAATGGTGGGTCTGCAGATGGACACTTGTGAGGCTGCAGATGGGCACTGACCCTTATTTTGCTTCACAGTTCTTTATTTAATTTTTTTTTTTTTTCGTGAAACTCTTAAACCTCTTAACCACTTCAGCCCCGGAAGGATTTACCCCCTTCCTGACCAGAGCACTTTTTACAATTTGTCACTGCGTCGCTTTAACTGCTAATTGCACGGTCATGCAATGCTGTACCCAAACGAAATTTGCGTCCTTTTCTTCCCACAAATAGAGCTTTCTTTTGATGGTATTTGATCACCTCTGCGGTTTTTATTTTTTGCGCTATAAATGGAAAAAGACCAAAAATTTTGAAAAAAAATGATATTTTCTACTTTTTGTTATAAAAAAAATCCAATAAACTCAATTTTAGTCATACATTTAGGCCAAAATGTATTCGGCCATATGTCTTTGGTAAAAAAAATGTCAATAAGCGTATACTTATTGGTTTGCGCAAAAGTTATAGCTTCTACAAACTAGGGTACATTTTCTGGAATTTACACAGCTTTTAGTTTATGACTGCCTATGTCATTTCTTGAGGTGCTAAAATGGCAGGGTAGTACAAAACCCCCACAAATGACCCCATTTTGGAAAGTAGACACCCCAAGGAAATTGCTGAGAGGCATGTTGAGCCCATTGAATATTATTTTTTTTGTCCCAAGTGATTCAATAATGACAAAAAAAAAAAAAAATTACAAAAAGTTGTCACTAAATGATATATTGCTCACGCAGGCCATGGGCATATGTGGAATTGCACCCCAAAATACATTCAACTGCTTCTCCTGAGTATGGGGATACCACATGTGTGAGACTTTTTGGGAGCCTAGCCGCGTACGGGGCCCCGAAAACCAATCACCGCCTTCAGGATTTCTAAGGGCGTAAATTTTTGATTTCACTCCTCACTACCTATCACAGTTTTGAAGGCCATAAAATGTCCAGATGGCACAAAACCCCCACAAATGACCCCATTTTGGAAAGTAGACACCCCAAGTTATTTGCTGAGAGGCATGTTGAGTCCATGGAATATTTTATATTTTAAGTTGCGGGAAAGTGACAATTTTTTTTTTTTTTTTGCATAAAGTTGTCACTAAATGATATATTGCTCACACAAGTAGACACCCCAAGCTATTTGCTGAGAGGCATGGTGAGTATTTTGAAGCTCTCATTTGTTTTTGAAAATGAAGAAAGACAAGAAAATTTTTTTTTATCTTTTTTCAATTTAAAACTTTGTGACAAAAAGTGAGGTCTGCAAAATACTCACTATACCTCTCATAAAATAGCTTGGGGTGTCTACTTTCCAAAATAGGGTCATTTGGAGGGGTTTTGTGCCACCAGGGCGTTCCATGGCCTCCGAAACTGTGATAGGCAGTGAACAGTGAAATCAAACATTTACGCCCTTAGAAAGCCTGAAGGCGGTGCTTGGTTTTCGGGGTCCCGTACGCGGCTAGGCTCCCTGTTTACATTTGACGCCAGACCGACGCTTGCGTTCGCCTTAGCGCGAGAGCACAGGGGGGACAGGGGTGCTTTTTTTTTTTTTTTTTTTGCTCTTTTATCTTATTTTTAAACTGTTCCCTTCATTTTTTTTTTTTAATCATTTTTATTGTTATCTCAGGGAATGTAAATATCCCCTATGATAGCAATAGGTAGTGACAGGTACTCTTTTTATAAAAAATTGGGGTAGACCCTAGATCGCTCCTCTGCCCTCAAAGCATCTGACCACACCAAGATCGGTGTGATAAAATGCTTTCCCAATTTCCCAATGGCGATGTTTACATCCGGCGAAATCTAAGTCATGAAATGCTTGTAGCTTTCGGTTTCTTAGGCCATAGAGATGTTTGGAGCAACTCTGGTCTCTGATCAGCTCTATAGTAAGCTGGCTGAATCCCCAGCTGCATTCTCAGGTTCCCTGTTGAGACAGGAGAGCCAGAGAAAAACACAGAAGAAAGTGGGGAAGCATCATTCTGGTATAACCACTCAAAGTCGTGAATGGCCTACCTGAAGACGAAAAAATGGTTAGCAATAAAACACAGTAAACGTTAAAGTATAAAAAATTGCATACCTGAAAAGCAAACATGATAAAACATAATAACAAAACATTGCAGAATAGAATACAGTAAAAAAGAGCAGAACAATAGAGAGAGAATAGAGAGAGAGAGAACAATGAAACGACAACTATTTTTTTTTATTTTATATTTTTTTTGTGTTTTTTTTTTTTTTACACTTTTTTTTGTAACTGTAACTTTTATAACTGTAACCGGTTCCAGGTTCGGTTCTCTCAAAATGCGATGGCATCTTGGGAGACCCTGTGAAAGTGTGCCTAGTCTGTGCAATGCTGTACCCTACGCTAATACTCAACTAGTGTATGGTAGCGTTCAAAACATTCACCAATGCAAAGACCAGGATTGTCAGGACAGGAGGGACAATAATAGTGGGTGTCACGCCTATACAGTGGCGTATCCAGGGTATGGCAGATATGGCAAGTGCCATGGGCGCCATGTGAAGGGGCTTGCTGCAGACATGACATCTTTTTTGGGGGGGTTCGTTGGGTAGGGGTACTCAGGAGGACATAAAAATGCCTCTCATGCAGCCGACTGCATTTGGTTGGGGATGTGAATGGGGGAAGTACGGGTGCTGCAGAAGCAGTGGGTTCTCAATTAGGATTGACGAATGCAGCAGGAAGGGCACTATGGGCACGACGGGCCTGTTTGTCTTCTTCTTGGTGGCAGCGGGACACTACTTGTGCTTGCCACCTCACCAGCTTGAACTGCACTTATGGGGCTTGCCACATCACCAACTGTTAATGCAGTGCTGGTTTGACTATGATTGGGGTGTACTAGGCCGCTGGTGCTTGCCAGTTCACCAAAACGCTACCAAAAAACTGTTAGCGATCGCAGGGATCAGGCCTGACTCTGCGAACGCTGCAGTTATGTGTTTAGTGTTTTGTAAGTGACAGTGATCAATCAATACTGCACTTGGGTGGGCTGGGCCGGGCGGAGGGGCAAAACGCAGGTGCTAGCAGGTATCTGGGCTGATCCCACTAACACTGCGTTTTTGGAAACCCTAAACTGCTGGGGACGCTAGTATAGATCTGATTGGATCAGATATTGATCCGTTCAGATACCATGCCACTAAGGGAGGTGTACGGTGCGTGCGTGGGTGTTAGCGCTACTGGCACTAACCTGACGCTACCTGGGGCTGGTGCTTGCCAGTTCACCAAAACGCTACCAAAAAAACTGTTAGCGATCACAGGGATCAGGCCTGACTCTGCGAACGCTGAAGTTATGTGTGTTTAGTGTTTTGTAAGTGACAGTGATCGATCGATACTGCACTTGGGTGGGCTGGGCCAGGCGGAGGGGCAAAACGCAGGTGCTAGCAGGTATCTGGGCTGATCCCGCTAACACTGCGTTTTTGGGAACCCTAAACTGCTGGGGACGCTAGTATAGATCTGATCGGATCAGATGTTGATCCGTTCAGATACTATACCACTAAGGGAGGCGTATGCTGCGTGCGTGGGTGTTAGCGGTACTGGCGCTAACCTGACGCTGCCTGGGGCGACACATATCACCGCCGGGCGATCAGGGGGCTAAACCTTTATTCGGTAATAAAAGGCGGGTGCCCTGACACTATAAAAAATTAACTAACTAACCAGCGTCACCCGTAACAGTTATACGGTGATCACTGGGGAAAGGGTTAACTAGGGGGCAATCAAGGGGTTAAAACCTTTATTAGGTAGTATATGGGGGTCCCTGACGCTATAAAACGCTGACGGTGAACCTATATATTTACCTCCCTAACTAGCGTCACCAATGACACTAATACAGCGATCAGAAAAATGATCGCTTAGTGACACTGGGGACGGGGGGTGATCCAGGGGTTAAAACTTTATTAGGGGGGGTTAGGGGGGTACCCTAGACCTAAAGGGGGCTAACACTAACTGCCCTACCACACTAACTGTCACAAACTGACACCAATGCAGTAATCAGAAAAAAAAAACTGCTTGGTGTCAGTGTGACGGGGAGGGGGGGAGGGGTGATTAGGGGGTGATCGGGGGTGTAATGTGTGCCTGGCATGTTCTACTGTGTGTGTGTTGTGTTTTACACTCATATTGATGTCTTCTCTCCTCGGCGCCGGAACGGAAAATACCGAGCCGAGGAGAGATGACATCACTTCCTCTGTTGCTGTTTACTATACAGCAGCAGAGGAATGATCTCATTGGCCGGGAGCGATCGCGAGGTGGGGGCCACGAATGGAAGGCCTCCTCCTCACCTCTGATCGCTGGGGGAGAAATGCTGACCGCCTCGGGCACCGGGGGGTCCTATCGGACCCCCCGCCCGCGGGAGGCAGATCACGTACAGGTACGTGATTCTGCCTGCCCGTGCCATTCTGCCGACGTATATCGTCGTGAGGCGGTCGGCAAGTGGTTAAAGTGAAGGTGCATGTTATACGCTAATAAATACGGTATATCCAAATAATACGCCCAAGCTCATCTCTTTACTCACACACAGCCACAAAGGCAAGAGAATTCTTGTTGGGCAGCGTATTAGTGCTTGAACGAACACACTAAGGCCTCTTTCACACGGATGATCCGTATGTCCGTTTTTCATCCATCCGTTTTCGGATGAAAAACGGACATACAGTCATCCCTATGGAGCGTCGGATGTCAGCGGTGACATGTCCGCTGACATCCGACCCGCTCCGATCCGAAAAGTGTAACGGAGGAAAAACCTACTTTTTCCTCCGTTTTCGGATCGGATCGGATGACGACGGACACTACGGACCGTCATCATCCGATCCCCCCATAGGGGAGAGCGGCGCTCTGACAGGTCCGTCGCTGCACAGTGTGCAGCGATGCACCTGTCATCTTCCTGCTCAGCGGGGATCGGCGGAGCTATCCCCGCTGAGCAAGCGGATGTTCACGGGGCGGATCATGACTGATCTGCCCCGTGTGAAAGAGGCCTTAGACTGAATTTTAATGGTTCAAAGAATGTCAGGCAAAATGGTCGGCCCTCACGCATGTTCACTTCATCAAATCTGGCCCTCTTTGAAAAAAGTTTGGACACCCCTGATGTACAGTAATACACAGGCATCGTATAACGCGACGCGTTTTGTGAGTCGCTGCTCGCTTCTTCAGGAGTAGATATAAATGCAGTGTATCTACAGAATAAAAATGTCAATGAGAATTTTATAACATAAAAATAAATACCATACAGCAAATATGGGGGACCTTACACAAAGAGATCCCATACTCACATATGGACTGAGCCATCATTTCAAAAGCTATTAAACCAACAGGTGGTGGCAGGGTGTGTCTATCCTGGGAGCTGAAAGGAAGAACCAGCAAAGACCCACCGGGGGACAGATGGAGGGCAAGCATAACATGGGAGCCAAAGAGTGTGACCTTTGATGTCCCTCAATGTCCAACATGGTTTGCAGCTGCAACAAAAGTGTATATCTAAGTAGTCAAATATGTACTAGGAAGGCCAAACATATGTGTAGTATATACAGCATCCCACAAAAGTGAGTACACCCCTCACATTTTTGTAAATATTTTCTTCCATCTTTTCATGTGACAACACTGAATAAATGACACTTTGCTACAATGTAAAGTTGTGAGTGTACAGCTTGTATAACAGTGTAAATTTGCCGTCCCCTCAAAATAACTCAACACACAGCCATTAATGTCTAAACCACTGGCAACAAAAGTCAGTACACCCCTAAGTGAAAATGTCCAAATTGGGCCCAAAGTGTCAATATTTTGTGTGGCCACCATTATTTCCCAGCACTGCTTTAACCCTCTTGGGCATGGAGGTCACCAGAGCTTCACAGGTTGTCACTGGAGTCCTCTTCCCCTCCTCCATGATGACATCACGGAGCTGGTGGATGTTAGAGACCTTGCGCTCCTCTACCTTCCATTTGAGGATGCCCCACAGATGATTAATAGGGTTTATGTCTGGAGACATGCTTGGCCAGTCCATCACCTTTACCCTCAGCTTCTTTAGCAAGGCAGTGGTCCTCTTGGAGGTGTGTTTGGGGTCATTATCATGTTGGAATACTGCCCTGTGGCCCAGTCTCCGAAGGGGGGGATCATGCTCTGCTTCCTTGTGTCACAGTACATGTTGGCATTCATGGTTCCCTCAATGAACTGTACCTCCCCAGTGCCGGCAGCACTCATGCAGCCCCAGACCATGACACTCCCACCACCATGCTTGACTGTAGACAAGACACACTTGTCTTTGTCCTCCTCACCTGGTTACCGCCACACACGCTTGTCACCATCTGAACCAAATAAGTTTATCTTGGTCTCATCAGACCACAGGACATGGTTCCAGTAATCCATGTCCTTAGTCTGCTTGTCTTCTGCTTGTCACCTTCAACCTCTGCAGCAATGCTGGCAGCACTCATACGTCTATTTCCCAAAGACAACCTCTGGATATGACGCTGAGCACGTGACCTCAACTTCTTTGGTGGACCATGGCAAGGCCTGTTCTGAGTGGAACCTGTCCTGTTAAACCGCTGTATGGTCTTGGCCACTGTGCTGCAGCTCGATTTCAGGGTCTTGGCAATCTTCTTATAGCCTAGGCCATCTTTATGTAGAGCAACCATTCGTTTTTTCAGATCCTTAGAGAGTTCTTTGCCATGAGGTGCCATGCTGAACTTCCAGTGACCAGTATGAGAGAGTGAGAGCGATAACACCAAATTTAACACACCTGCTCCCCATTCACACCTGAGACCTTGAAACACTAACGAGACACCAGGGAGGGGGGAAAATGGCTAATTGGGTGCAATTTGGAGATTTTCACTTAGGGGTGTACTCACTTTTGTTGCCAGCGGTTTAGACATTAATGTGTGTTGAATTATTTTGAGGTGACAGCAAATTTACACTGTTATACAAGCTGTACACTCACTACTTTACATTGTAGCAAAGTGTCATTTCTTCAGTGTTGTCACATGAAAAGATAGAGGAAAATATTTACAAAAATGTGAAGAGTCTGTAAAGTATATGACCCAATCAGGTAATATTATAGACCTATCTAGTAATGAGGTAGATACTCTTCACTAGCACACAACACAATACTTATCTCTACACCTGTGCAACAGAGTTCACATGTCACTTTTTGTCTGTTTTTGTTTATAGTTTTTATTTATTTTTTATTTTTCATCCCAGTTTAGCTTGGTAATGTTGTGTTTTATCACTGCCAAGTGGTTTGGCACCTCTCTTCATGCATCTCATATACGATGAATGTTATACATTTTTAATACATTTATAAACGTTTACTGTGTATACTCTTATTGACCTTTTTGTGCTCACTTCATTTAAAGTCCCACGGGAGTAATTCTTTTTTGTTGCATTTAATTTGGGGATGGAGGTGTGTCTCTGGCAACACCAGACCATTTTCTTTTGTATACTCAGTCTGTTCAGGAGCTCAGGGATGCCCCGGTCCAGATCTGGGAGGAAATACCCCAGGACGCCAATCTGTCGTCTCATTAGGAGCATGCCCCGACATTGTCGGGCATGCATACAAGCACGTGGGGGCCATAAAAACTACTGAGGACCATTCTAAGTTGCTGCAATGAGATTTCAGCTAAATGGACTCGCCTGCTGCATCATTTTTTCACTTTGATTTTCGGGGTGTCTTTGAATTCAGCCCTCTGTAGGTTGATCATTTTCATTTCCTTAAAACGTTGTGGCATCCTTTCCTTCCTAACACATTACCCAGTCCATACCAGTATAGATCCCAACACATTACCCAGTCCATACCAGTATACAGTGCCTCCGGAAAGTATTCACAGCACTTCACTTTTTCCACATTTTGTTATGTTACGGCCATATTCCAAAATGGATTAAATCCATTATTTTTCTCAAAATTCTACAAACAATACCCCATAATGACAATGTGAAAGAAGTTTGTTTGAAATCTTCGAAATCTATTAAAAATAAAAAAGGAAAAAAAATCCCATGTACGTAAGTTTCACAGCCTTTGCTCAATACTTTTGGCACCAATTGCAGCCTCAAGCCTTGTTGAGTATGATGCTACAAGCTTGGCACACCTATTTTTTTGGCAGTTTCTCCCATTCTTCTTTGCAGGACCTCTCAAACTCCATCAGATTAGATGGGGAGCGTCGGTGCAGCTATTTTCAGATCTCCCCAAGAGATGTTCAATCGGGGTCAAGTCTGGGCTCTGGCTGGGCCACTCAACGACATTCACAGAGTTGTCCCGTAGCCACTCCTTTGTTATATTGGCTGTGTGCTTAGGGTTGTTGTCCTGTTGGAAGATGAACCTTTGCCCCAGTCTGAGGTCCAGAGCGCTCTGGAGCAGGTTTTCATCAAGGATGTCTCTGTACATTGCTACATTCATCTTTCCCTCGATCCTGACTAGTCTCCCAGTTCCTGCCACTGAAAAACATCCCCACAGCATGATGCTGCCACCACCATGCTTCACTGTAGGGATGGTATTGGCCAGGTGATGAGCGGTGCCTGGTTTCCTTCAGACATGACGCTTGTCATTCAGGCCACATAGTTACATTTTTGTTTCATCAGACCAGAGAATTTTGTTTCTCATGGTCTGAGAATCCTTCAGGTGCTTTTTGGCAAACTCCAGGTGGGCTGTCATGTGCCTTTTACCGAGGAGGGGCTTCTGTCTGGCCACTCTACCATACAGGCCTGATTGGTGGAGTGCTGTTGAGAAGGTCATTCTTCTGGAAGGTTCTCTCTCGCCACAGAAAAATGTTGGAGCTCTGTCAGAGTGACTATCTGGTTCTTGGTCACCTCCCGGACTAAAGCCATTCTCCCCCGATCGCTCAGTTTGGCCAGACGGACCACTCTAGGAAGAGTCCTGGTGGCTCCAAACTTCTTCCATTTACAGATGATGGAGGCCACTGTGCTCATTGGGACCTTCAATGCTGCAGAAATGTTTCTGTATCCTTCCCCAGATCTCTGCCTCCATACAATCCTGTCTCGGAGGTCTGCAGACAATTCCTTGGACTTCATGGCTTGGTTTGTGCTCTGACATGCACTGGTAACTGTGGGACCTTCTATAGACAGGTGTGTGCCTTTCCAAATCATGTCCAATCAACTGAATTTACCACAGGTGGACTCCAATCAAGTTGTAGAAACATCTCAAGGATGATCAGTGGAAACAGGAGGCCCCTGAACGATTTAACTTGACAGATAGTAACCCACTTTTTAAAACGTCAGTTTTGCCGTATTTACATGCCACGTTTAGCCGCGTTTGCATTTAGAAGTGTTTAACCGCTTGCCGACCAGCCGCCGTCATTATACCGCGGCAGGTCGGCACGATCCCGCAAATTGTCGTGGCTATACGTCGGCGATCGGGATAGCAGACGCGCGTGTGCCTGCTGCACTGCGGGGGTGACGATACACATGGCTGACGGTTGCGTTGACCGCCGGCCACGAGCGATTACGGGCACAAGAGGCAGAACAAGGGCATGTGTGTGTAAACACACAAATCCCTGTTCTGTTCTGTGAGGAATGACAGATCGTGAATTCCTAATAGCTAGGAACCACGATCTGTCATCCCCTCTAGTCAGTCCCCTCCCCCTACAGTTAGAAACACACACAGGGAACACAGTTAACCCCCTTGTTCGCCCCCATAGTGTTAACCCTTTACCTGCCAGTGACATTTTTACAGTAATCGGTGCATTTTTATAGATCGCTGTATAAATGCCAATGGTCCCAAAAATGTGTCAAAAGTGTCTGATGTGTCCGCCATAATGTCGCAGTCCCGATAAAAATCGCAGATCGCCACAATTACTAGTAAAAAAAATAATAATAAAAATGCCATAAATCTATCCCCTATGTTGTAGACGCTATAACTTTTGTGCAAACCAATCAATATACGCTTATTGAGATTGTTTTTTACCAAAAACATGTAGAAGAATACGTATCAGCCTAAACTGAGAAAAATGAGCTTTTTAAAAAAAAAAAAAATTATATTTATTATAGCAAAAAGTACAAAATGTTGTGTTTTTTTTTTCAAAATTGTTGCTCTTTATTTTTTATAGCACAAAAAATAAAAACCGCAGAGGCGATCAAATATCACCAAAAGAAAGCTCTATTTGTGGGGAAAAAAGGACTTCGATTTTGTTTGGGTGCAGCGTCGCACGACCGCGGAATTTTCAGTTAAAGCGACGCATCGCCGAATCGGAAAAATGGCCCGGTCATTCAGCAGCCAAATCTTCCGGGGCTGAAGTGGTTACAAAAAATCTATATATATTTTTTTTTTTAAATCGCCAAAAATGAAAAACGCCTGTAAACGAAATGCAGCTAAATGTAAGTTACCGCGTTTAGCCACGTTTAGAAGCGTTTGGCTCTTGAAATGCCTGTAAACTCCTCTTCTGAACGCATTTTTTTTGCATTCCAAAAAAATGCCTCTAAACTTAACTGCCTAGAAATGACTGTAAACAACCCTGTGTATATGTACTGATAAGATAACATAGAGGGGAGTTCAGGGGTAGCTGAAAAAAAAAGCCCAACTGCTCCTAAACGTCCGTTTACCAGCAGCAGTGTACATGAGGCCTTATGCCGTGCACACACGATCGGACATTTTGACAACAAAATCCTGGATTTATTTCCGACGGTTGTTGGCTCAAACTTGTCTTGCACACACACGGTCGCACAAATGTTGTCGTAAATTCCAAACGTCGAGAACGTGGTGATGTATAACACATACGACGAGCCGAGAAAAATGAAGTTCAATAGCCAGTGCGGCGCCTTCTGCTTGATTCCGAGCATGCGTGGAATTTAGTGCGTCGGAATTGTGTACACGCGATCAGAATTTCCGTCAACGGATTTTGTTGTCGGAAAATTTGAGAACCAGCTCTCAAATTTTTGTTGTCGGAAATTCCGACTGCAATGGCCTGATGGAACCCACACACGGTCGGAATTTCCAACAGAAAGCTCACATCGAACATTTGTTGTCGGAAATTCCGACCGCGTGTACGCGGCATTATGCTACGTACCCACGATCGGTTCTCTCGTCGGAAAAAGATATGATGGGATTCTGCTCAAGCTTGCCTTGCATACACACGGTCCCGCAAAAGTTCGCTGAAATTACGACTTTCAAGAACGCGGTGACGTACAACACTACAATGAGTCGAGAAAATGAAGTTCAATGCTTCCAAGCATGCGTCGAATTGTTTCCGAGCATGCGTAGGATTTTTGCGCTTTGGAATTGCCAGAGGCGATCGCATTTTTGGATAGGAACTTTTCCTGACCGAAAAAATTGATCGCATGCTCTCAATCTTTTGCTGGCTGGAATTCCGCCAGAAAAAGACCGATGGAGCGTACACACGGTCGCATTTTGCGATGAAAAACTCTCATCTGTATTTTGCAGGCCGAAATTCCAATTGTGTGTACGCGGCATTAGTGTCATGGAAAAGGCTGTGGTATTTATGTAAATGGCATTTTTTCCTTTTTTTAGTTTTAATAAATTTGCTAAGATATTAAACAAACTTCTTTCACGTTGGGGAATTGTTTGTAGAATTTTGAAGAAAACAATTAATTTAATCCATTTTGGAATAAGGCTGTAACATGACAAAATGTGGAAAAAGTGAAGCACTGTGAATACTTTCCGGATGCACTGTGGATATCCATCATGATATTTTTCCTCATTGAGATCTGATGTGTTTTCAAAGTGTTCCTGTAATTTTTTTTGAGCAGTGTAGTTATTGCCACACAATGAACATCTCTGTGCTTATTACTTCCCAAGTTCAATCGATCCCTCTGTGTAGTATTAGTCATACACCCGTACAGTACATGCTATGATCACATGTCTGGCACACACTACATCTTTATCGTTACAATCTGAGGCCCTATTCACACCATTGAAACAGCGTTTCTGTGCGTTTCATGCAGGGCAGCTCAATCATTTCAATGGGCTTCCTCTGTGCCCGGTAAACCTATAAAAGTTGTCCCTGATCCTTTTGAGAAATTGCGCTGCACCGACCCGCTTCCAATTCGCAATGGTGAGAACCCGGCCTGAGTGTCAGTTTATTTGTGTACTGCGCACCACTGCTCTAAGGGCTCGTTCACACTCGCATTGGTCTCTGAAGAGCGGTCTGCATTCTGTATATATATATATATATATAGATAACTATCCTCCATATTGTGTATATACAGTATTTATGGATCATTGTCCCCTCTTTATTGTGTGTGTGTGTGTGTGTGTATATATATATATATATATATATATATATATATATACTGTATATAGGGATCTTTTTCCCCTTTACAGTAAATACACTATAGTGATCACTGTCCTCTGTACTTTATATATAGGGATTACAAATTGCTGTCTCATCCAAAATTGGATGTCTGTGCATACTTTATGCATCTACTTTCCATTCTTGAAAACCTTCTACTGGTATTTATGGTGGACACTGTGGGTCGCTGGGCTGCTAAAACTCCTTATGTTCATATTGTTACATTGTGCAAACTGTTTTCATTTGTTGTTTCAGAATGTATCTTCCACATATATGATGATTTTTTTTCTCTCTGCAACACGCCTCTGAAGAAGGGACATCGTCCTGAAACATGTCAGGCTTCTAGAGAAAATATCTTGTTTACAAATGGAAGTATACAATAATTATATGAAGGCAAATTCTATTGTAATAAGTACTTTTTGAGATTTATGTCCAATGTATTTTGTTTTTAAGCTTTTCTAAAATAAATAAAAAATATATTTTTTTATCTAATCTAATCGTATGGTTCGCCTACAAAGTCCCATTATACTGGGGGGTATATAAGTTCCCTGACTCTAGGGTCTTATCCTATGTACTGATACGGGATGTTGGCAACTCGTTGAAGGCAACATATTTGACCTTCGGTGGTTCATTTCACTATATACCTATATAGGGATCTCTGTCCCCCCATACTGTATATAGAGATCGCTGTCCCCTGTACTGTAAATATATAGAGATCTGTCGCTTGTACTGTATATATAGGGACCTCTGTCTTCTGTAACGTGTATACATAGGATCTCTATCCACTTTATATATAGGGATTGCAGTCCCTTGTACTGTATATATATATATATATATATATATATATATATATATATATATATATATATATATATATATATATATATAGTGATCACCGTCCTTTGTAGAGTATACATAGGGATCGCTGTCCCCTGTACTATATACTGTATATAGAGATCACTGTCCTCTGTACTTTATATATAGGGGTCTCTACAGGGTTGCTACCTTTTTCTTCAAGTTAAAGCTGAACACTTTAGCGGAGCACAGCAATTTTTTTTATAGCATAAACTATACATATATTTTGCAATTAAATAACATTTCTAATCATATAAAGTTAATCACAAGAGTCCCCCTTTACATCAGAGTCCACAGAGTTCCCCTTTTACATCTGAACTCGCAAAGTTCCCTTTCACTGTAAGGGGGGACTCTGCAGACTCTGATGTAAGGGAGAACTCTGGGGACTCTGACATAAGGGATGCTCTGGGAACTCTGATTTAAGGGGGAACACTGAGAACTCTGATGTACGGAGAGGACTCTGATGTAAGGGGGAACACTGAGTACTCTGATGCACGGAGAGGACCCTGTTGTAAGGGGGAACACTGTGGCCTCTGGTGTAAAGGGGAACTCTGATGTAAGGGGTACTCTGAGAACCCTGATTTACCTTAGTGTACTCACTCAGAGGCAGGAGAGAGAAGGGGGGAGACGTCAGTCACAGACAGGGATGGATGGTGAGCTCACTCACCCCTTGGCAGTCAGCACCTTTCATCCAGATGTAGCTGAGGCTGCTGGACTTCAAATTTCCGGCCCCCCACTTTCCTTTTCTGAGGCACAGCACCGGGGATTGGAGTGCGGGCAGATACAGAGGGGTAGGGGCAGGAGGAAGAGGAGCAGACCGAGCCCTCTCTCCTCTCCCATCTGTATGTGGGGGGGGATTGTTAGTGTTGGCTTTGGGCAGTGTGAAAGAGAATGTAACAGACACTCTCAGCTTAGACAGCTGGAGCCAGCAACCCTGCTGGGAGGCCATAGTCCGGTCTGAATAATGTGTCCGGATTTCAGGCAGTTGGAAACCCGGACGCATGATTCCAAACCCAAACTGTCCGGGGGAATCCCGGACAGGTGGCAACCCTAGATCTCTACCCCCTTTATTGTATTTATAGGGATTGCTGTCTCCTGTACTGTATATATGGTGATCGCTGTCCCCCTGTACTGTATATATAGGGATCACTGTCCCCTGTACTGTATATAGGGATCACTGTCCTCTGTGCTTTATATAGAGATCTCTATCCCCTTTACTGTATTTATAGGGTATCACTGTCCTTTGTACTGTATATATAGGGGATCACTGTCCTCTGTACTGTATATATAGGGTATCGCTGTCCTTTGTACTGTATATATAGGGGATCACTGTCCTCCATACTGTATATATAGGGCTTGCTGTCCCCTGTATAATACATATAGGGATCTCTTTCCCCTTTACTGTATATATAGGAATGTATGCTCTCTCCTCTCTGTACGGTATATACATTGTATCTTACCAAAAATTAGGACACCTGCCTTTACACGCACATGAACTTTAATGGCATCCCAGTCTTGGTCCGTAGGGTTCAATATTGAGTTGGCCCACCCTTTGCAGCTACAGAGCCTTAAAAAAGTATTCATACCCCTTGACATTTTCCACATTGTGTCATGTTACAACCAAAAACGTAAATGTATTTATTTGGATTTTATGTGATAGACCAACACAAAGTGGCACATCATTGTAAAGTGGAAGGAAAATGATAAATGGTTTTCCAAATTTTTTACAAATAAATATGTGAAAAGTGTGGCGTGCATTTGTATTCAGTCCCCTTTACTCTGATACCCCTAATTAAAATCTAGTGGAACATATTGCCTTCAGATGTCACCTAATTAGTAAATAGAGTCCACTTCATCACTACGGTAAATACAAAAGGAGAAGATTTGAAGTTGCCACATCCCAGATTCTACTGGTAAATTCTGTGGAATTGTATCTGTTCACTAAACCCTTGGATTACAAATGTGTGCTGTGTGGAGTCAAGGACGCTATGCTGGAAGTCACTTCACTTTTGAAGAAAATTCTATTGCTAGTGGAGAACATTCCTGCTGGCTGTACTGCTGAGCTTTTGCTGGACTGAATGCTACCAGCAGATACAGGGAGTGCCCACTTAAGTCATGCTGGCCAGTGCTCTGAAAGATGCCAGCGTGCCTCCCTCTGAAAAGTACTCTGCTGATGTGATCTTCGGCAGGTTTGCTCCTCAACTTATGAGGAAGTCTTCCTCAGTTCCCGGCTGTCATGCGGGACAGACTGAGGCTACTATTGCAAGGGGACCTGTGTCCAAGAGTGCGGTCCCTTGCACCATGGCCGGGCTGCTTGGTGTTTGAATGTAGCTGTGCCTTTTTTCTCTGGAGTTACCATTAAAGAAGAAAGGGAACTGCTGGGAAATGTTGTTCTACCTCACATGAAACAACTTTGATGGACTGTGAAATGTCAAGGACATTGGGGTATTTAGCTAGTTAGGTAGAATGAGCTGTGGCAAAGGGGCAAATTCTCACCATGCAAATCCAGTGATGGACTTGATCAATGTACCAGGACTGTTCTTATGCTGGTCATCAGGCGGTGTGAGCGGTGCTGACCTGAGTAAACCTCTATTCATGTTATAAGTAATTGATAGAATAGGCTAAAGGAAAGGTTCTGTACACTAGTTGTGGAAGTGGGTGGCATCTTCGCAGGGCCGATCCTAGGGTCACCGGCGCCTGGGTGCAGAAATATTTCTGGCGCCCCCACATGGGCGTGGTCATCTTACCAACTCCACCCCTTTACAAATGATTCTATGGCAACGACTCAAATACAGAGCTGCTCCCCTAAGAAGTCTTTGTTACCCTGAAATCCTCCCATGATCTCTTAACAATAAAGAAAATACAGGAAGAGAGAACACTAATGAGACCTGGAGGGGAACCTCTCTGATGCACACAGAGAGGGCTTCTGTTAGAAAGAGTCCCCAGACATAATACAGGATACGGTCAAAGACTGCAGACATGATACAAGAGCTGGACAGAGACTGCAGACATAGTACAGGAGATGATCAGAGACTGCAGACATAGTACCGGAGATGATCAGAGACTGCAGACATAGTACAGGAGATGATCAGAGACTGCAGACATAGTACAGGAGATGATCAGAGACTGCAGACATGGTACAGGAGATGATCAGAGACTGCAGACATGGTACAGGAGATGATCAGACTGCAGACATAGTACAGGAGATGATCAGAGACTGCAGACATAATACAGGAGATGATCAGAGACTGCAGACATAATACAGGAGATGATCAGAGACTCCAGACATAATAAAGGAGATGATCAGAGACTGCAGACGTGGTACGGGAGATGATCAGAGACTGTAGACATAGTACAGGAGACGATCAGAGACTGCAGACATAGTACAGGAGATGATCAGAGACTGCAGACATAGTACAGGAGACGATCAGAGCCTGCAGACATGGTACAGGAGATGATCAGAGACTGCAGACATAGTACAGGAGACGATCAGAGAATGCAGACATAGTACAGGAGATGGTCAGAGACTGCAGACATAGTACAGGAGATGATCAGAGACTGCAGACATAGTACAGGAGATGATCAGAGACTGCAGACATGGTACAGGAGATGATCAGAGACTGTAGACATAGTACAGGAGATGATCAGAGACTGCAGACATGGTACAGGAGATGATCAGAGACTGCAGACATGGTACAGGAGATGATCAGAGACTGTAGACATGGTACAGGAGATGATCAGAGACTGCAGACATAGTACAGGAGATGATCAGAGACTGCAGACATAGTACATGAGATGATCAGAGACTGCAGACATGGTACAGAAGATGATCAGAGACTGCAGACATAGTAGAGGACATGGTCAGAGACTGCAGACATAGTAGAGGACATGGTCAGAGACTGTAGACATGATACAAGAGACAGTCATAGACTGCAGACATGGTACAGGAGATGATCAGAGACTGCAGATATGATACAAGAGAAGGTCAGAGACTGCAGATATAATACAGGAGATGGTCAGAGACTGCAGACATAATACAAGAGATGATCAGAGACTGCAGACATAATACAGGAGATGGTCAGAGACTGCAGACATAGTACAGGAGATGATCAGAGACTGCAGACATAGTACAGGAGATGATCAGAGACTGCAGACATGATACAGGAGATGGTCAGAGACTGCAGACATGATACAGGAGATGATCAGAGACTGCAGACATGATACAGGAGATGGTCAGAGACTGCAGACATGATACAAGAGAAGGTCAGAGACTGCAGATATAATACAGGAGATGGTCAGAGACTGCAGTTCCTATGGACATTAGTAGATAATGGCCGATTGGCCCTCTCACCTGACCCAGCGATGGTTCCTCTGATCAGGAGTAAGCTCACTCTGAATTGCCCGTGGTGACTCCGCTGGGTAGCACCCAGATCTATATTCTGGCAATGACTCCATTCCTTTCTCCGCCAGGGATGGCACCAGGCTGTGTGTCTTTCACTCTGGTGGCGCAGGGCAGCGGGGTTTCCTCTCTGATGGTGTTCCCTCAGCACTGCCCTCTCCCTCTGGAGTCCTGGGTGCACTTCCCTGAAAGCTTTCCCAGGCTCCTGTATCTCTCTCTCTCCCATTCAGCTTAGCCTGCTGTGTGGACTGCAGTTTCCGTGTTACAGTGGGGCTGCCAGTCCTCGGGACTACATGTCCCACAATCCTCTTCTCCTTTTTCTATTCTATTTTTCCCTGGCTGATATGAAGGTGGGGGAAGAAACATAGTGGGAGGCTGTGCTGGCCAGCGCCGCTCACTAGTATAGCAGTGCACGTGCAGAGGAGAGGGAGAGGGAGGGGAAGGGGCGAAAGAAGAGCCTGCAGCTGCAGTGACGTCACTAGGGTTGGTGTCACCAGGTGCGGTATAACATGGTGTCACCCTCCTTCCACCAACTTTAGTCGCCCCTCAGTACAGACCTCCCTCCACTAAGTATAGACCCCCACTAAGTATAAACCCCTCTCTCAGTACAGACCCCCTTCATCAGTATAGACCCCCCCAGGACAAACCACCCCCCCTCCATTAGTAGACCCCCACCAGGACAACCCCCCCTCCATTAGTACAGATCCCCCCCAGGACAAAGCCCCCCTCCATTAGTACAGACCCCCCAGGACAAACCCCCCCTCCATTAGTACAGACCCCCCAGGACAAATCCCCCCTACATTAGTACAGACCCCCCAGGACAAATCCCCCCTCCATTAGTACAGACCCCCCAGGACAACCCCCCCCCATTAATACAGACCCCCCAGGACAACCCCCCCATTAGTACAGACCCCCCAGGACAACCCCCCCATTAGTACAGACCCCCCAGGACAACCCCCCCATTAGTACAGACCCCCCAGGACAACCCCCCCATTAGTACAGACCCCCCAGGACAACCCCCCCATTAGTACAGACCCCCCAGGACAACCCCCCATTAGTACACACCGCCCCCCCAGGACAACCCCCCCATTAGTACAGACCCCCCAGGACAACCCCCCCATTAGTACAGACCCCCCAGGACAACCCCCCCATTAGTACAGACCCCCCAGGACAACCCCCCCATTAGTACAGACCCCCAGGACAACCCCCCATTAGTACAGACCGCCCCCCCAGGACAACCCCCCCATTAGTACAGACCCCCAGGACAACCCCCCCATTAGTACAGACCCCCCAGGACAACCCCCCCGTTAGTACAGACCCCCCAGGACAACCCCCCCATTAGTACAGACCGCCCCCCCAGGACAACCCCCCCATTAGTACAGACCCCCCAGGACAACCCCCCCATTAGTACAGACCCCCCAGGACAACCCCCCCATTAGTACAGACCCCCCAGGACAACCCCCCCATTAGTACAGACCCCCCAGGATAACCCCCCCATTAGTACAGACCCCCCAGGACAACCCCCCCATTAGTACAGACCGCCCCCCAGGACAACCCCCCCATTAGTACAGACCGCCCCCCCAGGACAACCCCCCCATTAGTACAGACCCCCCAGGACAACCCCCCCATTAGTACAGACCCCCCAGGACAACCCCCCCATTAGTACAGACCCCCCAGGACAACCCCCCCATTAGTACAGACCCCCCCCAGGACAACCACCCCATTAGTACAGACCCCCCAGGACAACCCCCCCATTAGTACAGACCGCCCAGGACAACCCCCCATTAGTACAGACCCCCCAGGACAACCCCCCCATTAGTACAGACCCCCCAGGACAACCCCCCCATTAGTACAGATCGCCCCCCCAGGACAACCCCCCCATTAGTACAGACCGCCCCCCCAGGACAACCCCCCCATTAGTACAGACCGCCCCCCCAGGACATACCCCCATTAGTACAGACCGCCCCCCCAGGACAACCCCCCCATTAGTACAGACCGCCCCCCCCCAGGACAACCCCCCCATTAGTACAGACCGCCCCCCAGGACAACCCCCCCATTAGTACAGACCGCCCCCCCAGGACAACCCCCCCATTAGTACAGACCGCCCCAGGGACAAACCTCCCTCTATCAGTACAGATAGACACATTAACACCCGGGCAGCAGCTAGAGAGGACAGTGTGAAGCCGCGCCGCCCGGGTGAAGAACAGAACGAGCGGGAGTGAGAGACAGCGGAGGAGAGAGAGAACCTGTGTCAGGCTGCAGGCACGGGCCACCCCCCCTCCCCCCAGCGAAGTCACTGCGCGGCTGGTCTCTCTCAACACAGAGACCAGCCGCTCCGATCTCCGGCGGCTGCCCTCCTCTGACAGGAGGAGGAGGGAGGGGGGACAGGCTCTAGCAATGTAAAGCACAGCGGCGGCGGTGAGCTGCTGCGGACAGAGCTACTTCTGGACACGGAGGGGAGGAGGAGGAGGGAGGGGAGCACTCTGGCGCTTCAGCGCCCCCACCTCTCTGGCGCCTGGGTGCACTGCACCCCGTGCACCCGCCTGGGACCGGCCCTGCATCTTCGGACGAGGCTTAGGACGATTAACAACTTCTTAAAGTTCACTTATGTACATATTAAACTGTATTATCATAGGGATAGGATGCATTTGCATTGCTGTTTATTTCTCTTTCAGGTGTTCCTGCACCATCGCGTCTTCCTTGGACAAGGAGACAGTGACCCGACATGGATGATAATGCTAAAATATTCATGCCCTTTATTACTGTATATATTAGATAGATAGTTAGGACATAAGACTAATGATGATATGTTTCCCTTAACCAGTTGGGTGGTACACCGCACGTTAAACTGTATATAAAATGCCTTTTATTTATCTACCCTGTGTGAACTACTATTCGCTTATGTATGTGTTACACATGTTTATTCCATGTGATATGCCATGTGCATTACTTGTTGTTATTATTCCTTTCCTGTTTTCCCCATCCATCCCAGTTTTTGCCAGGATATTCACTCTCAGGCTTGAGAGCTCAAAATATTTTTCTGCAAACTCCGGAACGGAGTTTTTTAGGCAGGGGGAGGATTTAGCACCCTGATGTTTAGGCAAGGTTGCTAGTAAATTTTGGTATAGTTGCCTTGGCCAATTGATAGGAGATCAATTGATTCCAGCCTAATTGTGAAATTGTTGCACTTCTCTCTTCTGTCACTAGGTGGCCGGGTATCTGGTGGCATTAGATAAAACAAGGGCATTTCAAGGACAGATTAGGAATAGATGTGGTATCTCAGCCAATGGGCAGGGATCTTCTAAGGTCCCTTGACCTGCTGGGAGAGCCTACTTATTTGGGTGAGGTCAGGTGATCGGTGTCTGTGCCACCTGGACGGCTGTTTGGGTGAACGTGTGTTGTGCTGCCCCGGGCTGCTAGGCCAGAGCTTGAGGGGACATCTGGCTGCTAGGCTGTCTGAGGGCCTATCCAGAAGCAAGAGAGCAGCGCCGGGTTGGGGTTGCGGCTTGCAGTCCAACCAGAAGTGACGGTTCTGTCATCTAAGGTGGATGGTCCCTTAGTGGCGACAGCTTCCCCTCTACCTCCGACCACGACAGTTTCTTCTTTCATGGTGCTGGACAACGTGTTGTTGAGGATTCGTTCAGTCAGAGGAAGAGCGGTGAAGAAGGTGGTCGGCTGACCGATGCCTTTAAACTATTTTTCAGTCCTCAGCGCCAAGGTCTGATCGGTTCAAGCAATCATCGCGAGCGTCTGCATTACATGGTGCAGGAATATCTAGGGGCAAGAGCAGACTTGAAGACCTTTCCAACAGAGCATCCACTGGGTTACTGGGTCTTGAAGATGGACCACTGGCCAGAACTTGCTCAATATGCAATTGAGCTACTGGCCTGTCCTGCATCTAGCGTGCTTTCTGAATGCACATTCAGTGCTGCTGGAGGGTTTGTAACAAATCAAAGAGTGTGCCTGTCCACAGACTCTGTTGATAGGCTCATATTCATAAAAATGAATCAGTCTTGGACCAGCAGCTAAGTTACATCAGCATCAGTTACATGCTGATGTAAGTGATTGAATTTGCTATGGATGTGGGATCCCTTGAAGACTGCCTTTGCTGACTATCCTATTCCTCCTCAATCTTGATGATACTAGCTTTCAACGATATTTTTGGTTCAGGGCATCACCACCACCACCACCACCACCCAAGGCCCAGTTTTTCTGCCCCTGTTTAACAGGGGCATGTACTTACAATTTTCTATATAAAATGTTTCACAGCAGGGCCCGTTCCTGCGCCCAACAAGAGTATCTGTGAGGGATTACAGTGTTGTGGCTCCAGCACCACCGCTCAAGGCCCAATTTTTCTGCCCCTGTTTAACAGGGACAGAAAGTTTTTGAACACAGTTTTTGAACACATTTTTCGCATGTTCTGCTGCGAACTGAACAAGGGGGTGTTTGGCTCATCCCTACTTTTTGGCATAAAAACAAAATGCTATGTGTGGCGGAAAACTAACACTGCATATCACCCTGAACACACTATTCCCACCGTGGAACATGGTGGTGGCAGCATCATGTGGTGGGGATGCTTTTCTTCAGCAGGGACAGGGAAGCTGGTCAGAGTTGATGGGAAGATGGAAGGAGCCAAATACAGGGCAATCTCAGAAGAAAACCTGTTAGAGTCTGCAAAAGACTTGAGACTGGGGTGGAGGTTCACCTTCCAGCAGGACAACGACTCTAAACATCCAGCCAGAGCTACAATGGAATGGTTTAGATCAAAGCATATTCATGTGTTAGAATGGCCCAGTCACAGTCCAGACCTAAATCCAATTAAGAAACTGTGGCAAGACTTGAAATTTGCTGTTCACAGATGCTCTCCATCCAATCTGACAGAGCTTGAGCTATTTTGCAAAGAAGAATGGGCAAAAATGTCACTCTCTAGATGTGCAAAGCTGGTAGAGACATCCCCAAAAAGACTCGCAGCTGTAATTGCAGAGAAAGGGGGTTCTACAAAGTATTGACTCGGCGGGCGCAATACAAATGCGCCCCACACTTTTCACATATTTATTTGTAAAACATTTATAATTTTCCTTCCACTTCACAATTAAAGGGACAGATGACACCCGTGAAAGGATGGGAGGAGGAGATCACATCCTTAGATCTCAGGGGTTCATGCTGGGACATGTAGTCCTTAACTTTTGGGGGATGTGACCCCCAAAAGTGAAGAACTACAGATCCCTGCATGAACCCCTTAGAGCTGAGGATGTGACACCCCGCCCCACAAATAGTGAAGGGCTAACAGTCCCAGCATGAACCCCTGAGATCTAAAAGGTTACATAGTTGCATAGTTACATAGTAGGTGAGGTTGAAAAAAGACACAAGTCCATCAAGTCCAACCTATGTGTGTGATTATGTGTCAGTATTGCATTGTATATCCCTGTATGTTGTGGTCATTCAGGTGCTTATCTAATAATTTCTTGAAGCTATCAATGCTCCCCGCTGAGACCACCGCCTGTGGAAGGGAATTCCACATCCTTGCCACTCTTACAGTAAAGAACCCTCTACGTAGTTTAAGGTTAAACCTCTTTTCTTCTAATTTTAATGAGTGGCCACGAGTCTTGTTAAACTCTCTTCTGCGAAAAAGTTTTATCCCTATTGTGGGGTCACCAGTCCGGTATTTGTAAATTGAAATCATATCCCCTCTCAAGCGTCTCTTCTCCAGAGAGAATAAGTTCAGTGCTCGCAACCTTTCCTCATAACTAAAATCCTCCAGACCCTTTATTAGCTTTGTTGCCCTTCTTTGTACTCGCTCCATTTCCAGTACATCCTTCCTGAGGACTGGTGCCCAGAACTGGACCGCATACTCCAGGTGCGGCCGGACCAGAGTCTTGTAGAGCGGGAGAATTATCGTTTTATCTCTGGAGTTGATCCCCTTTTAATGCATGCCAATATTCTGTTTGCTTTGTTAGCAGCAGCTTGGCATTGCCTGCCATTGCTGAGCCTATCATCTACTAGGACCCCCAGGTCCTTTTCCATCCTAGATTCCCCCAGAGGTTCTCCCCCCAGTGTATAGATTGCATTCATATTCCTGCCACCCAAATGCATTATTTTACATTTTTCTACATTGAACCTCATTTGCCATGTAGTCGCCCACCCCATTAATTTGTTCAGGTCTTTTGGCAAGGTTTCCACGTCCTGCGGAGAAGTTATTGCCCTGCTTAGCTTAGTATCGTCTGCAAATACAGAGATTGAACTGTTTATCCCATCCTCCAGATCGTTTATGAACAAATTAAATAGGATTGGTCCCAGCACAGAACCCTGGGGAACCCCACTACCCACCCCTGACCATTCCGAGTACTCCCCATTTATCACCACTCTCTGAACTCACCCTTGTAGCCAGTTTTCAATCCATGTACTCACCCTATGGTCCATGCCAACGGACCTTATTTTGTACAGTAAACGTTTATGGGGAACTGTGTCAAATGCTTTTGCAAAATACAGATACACCACGTCTACGGGCCTTCCTTTATCTAGATGGCAACTCACCTCCTCATAGAAGGTTAATAGATTGGTTTGGCAAGAACGATTCTTCATGAATCCATGCTGATTACTGCTAATGATACCGTTGGTATTACTAAAATCCTGTATATAGTCCCTTATCATCCCCTCCAAGAGTTTACATACTATTGATGTTAGGCTAACTGGTCTGTAATTCCCAGGGATGTATTTTGGGCCCTTTTTAAATATAGGTGCTACATTGGCTTTTCTCCAATCAGCTGGTACCATTCCAGTCAGTAGACTATCTGTAAAAATTAGGAACAACGGTCTGGCAATCACTTGACTGAGTTCCCTAAGTACCCTCGGATGCAAGCCATCTGGTCCCGGTGATTTATTAATGTTAAGTTTCTCAAGTCTAATTTTAATTCCGTCCTCTGTTAACCATGGAGGTGCTTCCTGTGTTGTGTCATGAGGATAAACACTGCAGTTTTGGTTACTGAAGCCCCCCGATTCACACGTGAAGACTGAGGAGAAGAATAAATTTAATACCTTCGCCATATCCCCATCCTTTGTAACCAGATGTCCTTCTCATTCTTTATGGGGCCAATATGGTCTGTCCTCCCTTTTTTACTGTTTACATACTTAAAGAATTTCTTGGGATTTTTTTTGCTCTCCTCCGCTATGTGTCTTTCATGTTCTATCTTAGCTGTCCTAATTGCACCCTTACATTTCCTGTTGCATTCTTTATAAAGTCTGAATGCTGAGGATGATCCCTCAACCTTGTATTTTTTGAAGGCCTTCTCCTTTGCTTTTATATGCATTTTTACATTGGAGTTAAGCCATCCAGGACTTTTTTTCGCTCTTTTAAATTTATTACCCAATGGGATACATTGGCTAATGCCATTATTTAATATGCTCTTAAAGCAAACCCATCTCTCCTCCGTATTCTTTGTTCCTAATATTTTATCCCAGTTTATGCCTTTTAGCAAGGTTTGTAGTTTAGGGAAGTTGGCTCTTTTGAAATTCAGTGTCTTTGTATTCCCTCTATGTTTCCTATTTGTGTGATTTATACTGAAACTAATTGACCTGTGATCGCTGTTACCTAAATTGCCCCGTATTTCCACATCTGTGATCAGGTCTGTATTGTTGGTAATCAGTAGATCCAGTAATGTTTTATTTCTAGTTGCTGCGTCTACCATCTGACCCATAAAATTGTCCTGCAAGACATTAAGGAACTGGCGAGCCTTAAATGAATGCGCGGTTCCCTCCGCCCAGTCTACGTCTGGATAATTAAATTCCCCCATTATGATAACACTTCCCATCCTTGCTGCTAATCCAATTTGTGATAGGAGATCTGTCTCCACTTCCTCCCTCAGGTTAATGGGGCCTATAGCATACTCCCAGTATTATTTTCCCCTTAGCTTCATCCCTTTGGAGCTCTACCCATACGGATTCCACCTCCTCTCTAGCTCCCTCAGTGATGTCATCTCTCACATTCACTTGTACATTATTCTTGATATATAGGCATACCCCTCCCCCTTTTTTACCCTCTCTATCCTTGCGGTATAGGGTATACCCTTGAATGTTTGCCAGCCAATCATGAGAGCTCTTGAACCAGGTCTCTGAAATTCCCACAAAATCCAAATCCTCCTCGTACAACAGTATCTCTAGTTCACCCATCTTGTCCGCCATGCTCCTGGCATTGGTGAACATGCCACATAATTTAGACCGGTTGCATATTGTCCTCGTATTGGGTGTTTCGAGATTGCAACTAGGACTTGCTATTATACTCACCTTGTGTTTTTGTGCTTTGGTTAACCTACCACTAATGCCCCCAATACTACCCTCTGGAATATCTTCCGTGCTGGCTATCTCTGCCTCTGGACCCTCCCCCCCATCGCCTAGTTTAAAAACCCCTCTAACTTTTTGGCCATCTTCCTTCCCAGCAGATCTGCACCCTCCTCACATCCTTAGATCTCAAGGGTTCATGTTAGGACTTGTAGTCAATCACTTTTGGCGATATGTCTCCCCCAAAGTGAAGGACTGCAAATCCCAGCATGAACCCTTGAGATCTAAGGATGTGACCCCCCAAAAGTGAAGGACTATAAATCCCAGCATGAACCCTTGAGATCTAAAGATGTGACCCCCCAAAAGGGAAGGACTACATGTCCCAGCATGAACCCTTGCAATCAAAGGATGTGACCCAACCACCAAAAAAAAGGTGTCAGTAGTTGGACGTGGACTGCAAATCATATTCTTTTTTAATATAATACCGTTTTTAAAATGTTTAACGTTCTTCTTTGGGGGGGGGGAGGGGGGTGCAAGTAGCTGGGTGCCTAGAGTGCAAAACCTATCTAGCACCAGCCCTGATCCTCTATGTACTATAGATATAAATATACATTGTCCCTCTGAGTCCCCATGTACTATAGATATATACATTGTATCCTCTGGGTCCCCTGTACTATAGAAATACAGTTGGGTCCATATATATATATTTGGACACAGGTGCAATTTTCACAATTTTGGCTCTGTATGCCACCAGAATAAAATAAAAATGAAACATTTCAAATAAATTTGAAGTGCAGACTTTCAGCTTTAATTCAAGGGGTTGAACATAAATATCAAGTACAAATTTTAGGAACTGCAACCAATTTTATACATATTTCCCCCATTTTCAGGGGCTCAAATGTAATTGGATGAATGAATATAATCATAAATAAAATGTTAATTTTTTTATATTTTGTTGAGAATCCTTTACTGGCAATGACTGTCTGGAACCCATGGACATTACCAAAGACTGGCTTTCCTCCATTCTGATGCTTTGCCAGGCTTTAACTGCAGCTGTCTTAAGTTGTTTTTGTTTGTGGCTCTTTCTGCCTTTAGCTTTGCCTTCAGCAAGAGTGTAGCGGTACCCCCATGGGGGCTGCTGATTAACTCTATACCCCACTGGCTACCCCAACTCTGCGGATCCTCTCTTACCTCTGACACCTTGGGTTCCATTCTGCAATGTGGCGTTAGCAATAAGAAACTCACACGATATCACTGAACCACTTAAAAAGGTTTACTGAGATAAGTAATGGAACACAATGAAAAGCATGAATGAACACAAGTTATGACTGACAACAGTTATCACTTAGGCCCCTTTCACACTGGGGCGGTGGGGACGTCGGCGGTACAACAGCGCTATTTTTAGCGCTGCTGTACCGTCGTTCTTGTAGCTGTATTCGGCCGCTAGCGGTGCAGTTTTAACCCCCGCTGGCGGCCGAAAAAGGGTTAAAATCCCTCGTACAGCGTGGCTATAGCGCTGATTTCAATGGGCAGGAGCGGTTTAGGAGCGGTGAATACACCGCTCCTTCACCGCTCCAAAAAAGCGGTTTGCAGGACTTTTTTCACCGCCCTGCCTGCGCACCACTTCAGTGTGAAAGCCCTCGGGCTTTCACACTGAACAAACAGCGGAGGCTGTTTAGGGGCGGTTTGCAGGTGGTATTTTTAGCGCAATACCGCCTGCAAACCGCCCCAGTGTGAAAGGGGTCTAAATACACATTTACAGAACATATAACCTTATAATCACCAGGGGTATATGTGAACAGGTGCACAGAAAGATAGGTATTCAATATCTTCAAGACATATATTAAATACCTTCCCTCTGAGGCCTCAACACACAGACCAAAATGCAGTATATAATCTTTACATTCTGTAACACAATGTAAAATTAAGCATATACACAAATGGCTCCCCCCTAGGCTATAATTCAGAAAGATCAACTTGTGAGTAGAGCAGCAATGCTTAGTAAAAGAAGAAGATCGTGAAAGTTCTTTAAACTCCAGATGTCTTCAGCTAGCCTGATGGTTAAACTGCAGTATATTGTTGTAATGTGTAGAGACAAAAGGTGTGCTGATGATTGCTTAACTGAAGAAATATCACCAATTGTAGATTCCCCCTTACACGTGACGAGTGTAATACAGTACTGACTTTACAGTGCAGGGGAGAAAGACAAGGCCCCAAAGTCCAGCTGTATGATGCCTGTGAAGAAGTAGATTCACCTCCGTGGAACTACAAGTCTCACCAGCAGTCGGTAGAAAGAACTCACTCAGCAATACGGTAATCTCTACTGGAATAGGCAGGTGCCCTCTCACCACAATAGACCCCAATGACTGTGAGGATCCATCCGGAATCCCGTTCCTTGTGTCTTCATCTGGTGAAGATGAGAGTTCTGCTCTCTTTGCATTGTCTGTCCTGTTGTCCAGGGCTGATCCAGCTAACAGAGTCACTTCCTCCTCCAGACTACATCTCCGACAATGCTTTGCTGCATTATTCTCAAAGAGTAAGGAAAAAAATCCTAACAGAGTCCAGCAGACACTAGGGGGAGCCAAACTCATTTGCAAACAATAAC
Source organism: Aquarana catesbeiana (assembly GCF_042186555.1). NCBI lineage: Eukaryota > Metazoa > Chordata > Amphibia > Anura > Ranidae > Aquarana > Aquarana catesbeiana. The sequence goes on along the minus strand of NC_133326.1, from coordinate 9,897,079 downwards.
GGACTGTTCAACTATAATGACTATAGTAGCAATCCCCTGGCTACACACTCCCTCCACTTGAACTCTTTGGTCCCCAAAGACATGAAGAGAAACCCACTCCAGTTTGCTAAGAAGGAAGGAATGAATTTTTAGTGACTTTTTTTTCATCATTAACCACAATTCAAATCTAGCAAATACTGACACACTTCTGGGTTTCTTTGGAACCATCTATAAAGGCTATCAGTTGCCGTGTCCCACCCATTGGTGTCAGAGGTTAGATCAGAGTTGCCTCCGTACTGTGAAGCGCCGTCCAATCACATTTTCTGCATTTGTCTGAATTTGGGCTGACAGTATATCTGTAAACACTGCAGAATTAATCTGGCTGCTTCTGTCTTCTGTCACATCATCAATAAACACCAATGATCCAGTGCCACTGGAAGCCATGCATGCCCATGCCATCACACTGCAAGCTCCACCATGTGACCACAGATGACGTTGTGTGCTTTGGATCATGAACTGTTCCAAGCCTTCTCCACACTTTTTTCTTCCCATAATTCATTTATATATATATATATATATATATATATATATATATATATATGTATATATATATATATTATATATATGTATATATATATGTATATATATATATGTATATATATATATATATATATATATATATATATATATGTGTAGAGGGATCTATAGGGATCTGTAGGGATGCATGGTCTACCCTCTCTGTCCTATATATATATATATATATATATATATATATATATATATAGGGATCTGTAGTGATGCATGGTCTACCCTCTCTGTCCTGTATATATATATATATAGGGATCTGTAGGGATGCATGGTCTACCCTCTCTGTCCTGTATATATATATATATATGGATCTGTAGGGATGCATGGTCTATCCTCTCTGTCCTGTATATATATATATATATATAGGGATCTGTAGGGATGCATGGTCTACCCTCTCTGTCCTTTATATATATATATGGATCTGTAGGGATGCATGGTCTACCCTCTCTGTCCTGTATATATATATATATATATATATATATATATATATATATATATATATATATATATATATTATATATATATATATATATATATGGATCTGTAGGGATGCATGGTCTATCCTCTCTGTCCTGTATATATATATATATATATAGGGATCTGTAGGGATGCATGGTCTACCCTCTCTGTCCTGTATATATATATATAGGGATCTGTATGGATGCATGGTCTACCCTCTCTGTCCTGTATATATATATATAATATGGATCTGTAGGGATGCATGGTCTATCCTCTCTGTCCTGTATATATATATATAGGGATCTGTAGGGATGCATGGTCTACCCTCTCTGTCCTGTATATATATATATAGGGATCGATGCATGGTCTATCCTCTCTGTCCTGTATATTTATATAGGGATCTGTAGGGATGCATGGTCTATCCTCTCTGTCCTGTATATATATATATAGGGATCTGTAGGGATGCATGGTCTATCCTCTCTGTCCTGTATATTTATATAGGGATCTGTAGGGATGCATGGTCTACGCTCTCTGTCCTGTATATGTATATATATATAGGGATCTGTAGGGATGCATGGTCTATCCTCTCTGTCCTGTATATATATATATATATTTATAGGGATCTGTAGGGATGCATGGTCTATCCTCTCTGTCCTGTATATATATATATATAGGGATCTGTAGGGATGCATGGTCTATCCTCTCTGTCCTGTATATATATATATATATAGGGATCTGTAGGGATGCATGGTCTATCCTCTCTGTCCTGTATATATATATATATATATATATATATATATATAGGGATCTGTAGGGATGCATGGTCTATCCTCTCTGTCCTGTATATATATATATATATATATATAGGGATCTGTAGGGATGCATGGTCTATCCTCTCTGTCCTGTATATATATATATATATAGGGATCTGTAGGGATGCATGGTCTATCCTCTCTGTCCTGTATATATATATATATATATATATATAGGGATCTGTAGGGATGCATGGGTCTATCCTCTCCTCTCTGGGTACCAACAATGATTGGAGTGATGATGGGGATGCCAGGCCCCGCCCCCTCACCGCCCCTCTCACCAATTAGCGGACAGCTGTCCTTTCTTTCCCCATCCACCACTCTTATTGGCTGGCGGAGCCGCCGCTCAGCCCTTCTGCATCTTCGATTGGTCACTCGGAAAGGGGTGGCGGGGCTGTGTCTGCAGCGCAGCCCGGCGGGGGCACTGTGACCCGGAGCGGGTGTTTGCCCGTTGTGTGCCCGGTTTCGGGATGATGCTGAGCCGCCTTATGAGCGGAAGCAACCGCAGCCTGGACCTCCCGTGTGTGTGCACCGTGCGGCTGCTGGACGACTCGGAGTATACGTGTAATGTGCAGGTGAGAGAGAGCGGGGACCGGGGGGGGGGGGGGGGGGGGGGGGTGACCGAGCACGGCGGGGCCCGGGGAGGGGGGGGTCCACCTGTCTGGGTGTCATTGTCACCTTGTGATCGGACAATGCTGGGATCATTGATCAGGGATCGTCCGATCTCTCTGTGTGCTCCGATCCCCCACATGGAGGAAGATATATATATATATATATCATCACAGTATACAGAACACACGTGTCATGTGTCTGATATATACAATGTATACTTCTCTATATCTGATATATACAATGTATACTTCTCTATATCTGATATACAATGTATACTTCTCTATATCTGATATACAATGTATACTTCTCTATATCTGATATATACAATGTATACTTCTCTATATCTGATATATACAATGTATACTTCTCTATATCTGATATACAATGTATACTTCTCTATATCTGATATACAATGTATACTTCTCTATATATGATCTATAATGTATACTTCTCTGTATATGATCCATACAATGTATACTTCTCTGTATATGATCTATACAATGTATACTTCTTTATATCTGATATATACAATGTATACTTCTCTATATATGCTATATACAATGTATACTTCTCTATATCTGATATATACAATGTATACTTCTCTATATATGCTATATACAATGTATACTTCTCTATATCTGATATATACAATGTATACTTCTCTATATATGCTATATACAATGTATACTTCTCTATATCTGATATATACAATGTATACTTCTCTATATATGCTATATACAATGTACACTTCTCTATATCTGATATATACAATGTATACTTCTTTATATCTGATATATACAATGTATACTTCTCTATATATGCTATATACAATGTATACTTCTCTATATCTGATATATACAATGTATACTTCTCTATATATGCTATATACAATGTACACTTCTCTATATCTGATATATAATGTATACTTCTCTGTATATGATCTATACAATGTATACTTCTCTATATCTGATATATACAATGTATACTTCTCTATATATGCTATATACAATGTATACTTCTCTATATCTGATATATACAATGTATACTTCTCTATATATGCTATATACAATGTATACTTCTCTATATCTGATATATACAATGTATACTTCTCTATATATGATCTATAATGTATACTTCTCTATATATGATCTATAATGTATACTTCTCTATATATCATATACAATGTATACTTCTCTATATATGATGTATACAATGTATACTTCTCTATATCTGATACATAATGTATACTTCTCTATATATCATATACAATGTTTACTCCTCTACATATGATATATACAATGTATTCTTCTCTTTATATGATATATACAATATACAGTATATAGGGGTCCTGCATATGTACTCATGTGTTCTGTGTGATCAGATGACTTCTATATATCTGTAGTACTTTCCTGCACTGATATCCCAGGCTTACTCGGTAAATATTTATATATTTTTATATATATATATATATGTATATATATATATATATATATATATATATATATATATATATATATATATATATATATATATATATATCTTATATATAGTCCCCATGTGTTGTGTGTAGACTTCTCTATTTCTGTACTATTTGCCTTCTGTGCTGTCATCCCAGACTTGCTCTGTGTATATTGTATATAGGGGTTTCCCAAATATACAGAATAGGAAAGTCATGTATACACCCTCAGGTGATGTCCTCTATATATCTGTATATATGGGCTCTGTGTGATCAGCTGTATGACACACAATGGACCTCTCTATATTTGTACTCATCACTTCCTATGTTGCCACCCCAGGTTAGATTTGCATGTATGAGTATACAGTATATATAGAGGGATCCTACATATAGTGTACATGTGATTGTGTGTCTTTTATATGGATGGATTACTCACCTCCTGTGCTGTCATCACAAGTGTACTCTGTATATAGGGGTGTATATAGGGGTCCCTTGAGTATATAGAATAGTGGAAACTCATGAAGGCTCTTTCAGGTGGTATCCTCTAGATTTCCTTAATGTTACCTATATAGATCTCTTTTTTCTTGAATATTAAATATATGTACTAATATATACACACACACAGTATCTCACAAAAGCGAGTACACCCTTCAGTCACATTTTTTAAAATCTTTTCTTCTATCTTTTCATGTGACAACACTGAAGAAATGACACTTTGCTACAATGTAAAGTAGTGAGTGTACAGCTTGTATAACAGTGTAAATTTGCTGTCCCCTCAAAATAACTCAACACACAGCCATTAATGTCTAAACCACTGGCAACAAAAGTCAGTACACCCCTAAGTGAAAATGTCCAAATTGGGCCCAAAGTGTCAATATTTTGTGTGGCCACCATTATTTTCCAGCACTGCCTTAACCCTCTTGGGCATGGAGGTCACCAGAGCTTCACAGGTTGTCACTGGAGTCCTCTTCCCCTCCTCCATGATGACATCACAGAGCTGGTGGATGTTAGAGACCTTGCGCTCCTCCACCTTCCGTTTGAGGATGTCCCACAGATGATCAATAGGGTTTAGGTCTGGAGACATGCTTGGCCAGTCCATCACCTTTACCCTCAGCTTCTTTAGCGAGGCAGTGGTCGCAATCTCCTGTCATGCGAATTGGATCCGGAGAAATCCGCTTCCACATCCAATTCGCATAGGTGTTGAATACCAGCCTCAATGTTAGTACCCAGTACATTTAGGAAAGAATCCAGACCTTTTTTAAACCAATCTACTGAGCTGGCCAGAACCACCTCTGGAGGGAGTCTATTCCACATTTTCACAGCTCTTACTGTGAAGAAATCTTTCCGTATTTGGAGATTCCATCTTTTTTCCTCTAGACATAAAGAGAGCCCCCTTGTCCTCTGTGATGACCCTAAAGTGAATAACTCAACGCAACTCAGTTCACCATATGGACCCCTTATGTATTTATACATGGTGATCATATCCCCTTATGTATTTATATATGGAGATCATATCCCCCCTTATGTATTTATACATGGAGATCATATCCCCCCTTATGTATTTATATATGGAGATCATATCCCCCTTATGTATTTATATATGGAGATCATATCCCCCCTTATGTATTTATACATGGAGATCATATCCCCCCTTATGTATTTATATATGGAGATCATATCCCCCCTTATGTATTTATACACGGTGATCATATCCCCCTTATGTATTTATACATGGAGATCATATCCCCCTTATGTATTTATATATGGAGATCATATCCCCCCTTATGTATTTATACATGGTGATCATATCCCCTTATGTATTTATATATGGAGATCGTATCCCCCTTATGTATTTATACACGGTGATCATATCCCCCCCTTATGTATTTATACATGGAGATCATATCCCCCTTATGTATTTATATATGGTGATCATATCCCCCCTTATGTATTTATACATGGAGATCATATCCCCCTTATGTATTTATACATGGTGATCATATCCCCCCTTATGTATTTATACATGGTGATCATATCCCCCCTTATGTATTTATACATGGAGATCATATCCCCCCTTATGTATTTATACAGGGAGATCATATCCCCCCTGATGTATTTATACATGGAGATCATATCCCCCTTATGTATTTATATATGGAGATCATATCCCCCCTTATGTATTCACACATGGTGATCATCTCCCCCTTATGTATTTATACATGGAGATCATATTCCCCCTTATGTATTTTTTTAGGAATGCACCAAAATTTTGGCGGCCGAAAAAAATCGGCTGAAAATGGCGTTTTCGGCACTTTGCCGAAAGAGAAATCATGCCTATAATAGCGGAAAAAAAGGGGGGGCTGGGCGGGGCCCCGTCCCTGGTGCCACCCATTATGGGGGTGTCCTTCTGGCGCAGCCCAGTCCTCTCCTCTCTTCTCCTCCCCTCCCTCCCCCCTCGCCGCGATCTCCGTGTGTCATACATGGTGATCATATCCCCCCTTATGTATTTATACATGGTGATCATATCCCCCCTTATGTATTTATACATGGTGATCATATCCCCCCTTATGTATTTATACATGGTGATCATATCCCCCCTTATGTATTTATACATGGTGATCATATCTCCCCTTATGTATTTATACATGGAGATCATATCCCCCCTTATGTATTTACACATGGTGATCATATCTCCCCTTATGTATTTATACATGGAGATCATATCCCCCCTTATGTATTTATACATGGAGATCATATCCCCCCTTATGTATTTATATATGGAGATCATATCCCCCTTATGTATTTATACATGGAGATCTTATTCCCCCTTATATATTTATACATGGAGAACATATCCCCCCTTACGTATTTATACATGGAGATCATATCCCCCCTTATGTATTTATACATGGTGATCATATCCCCCCTTATGTATTTATACATGGAGATCATATCCCCCTTATGTATTTTTACATGGAGATCATATCCCCCTTATGTATTTATACATGGAGATCATATCCCCCCTTATGTATTTATACATGGAGATCATATCCCCCCCTTATGTATTTATACATGGAGATCATATCCCCCTTTTGTATTTATACACGGTGATCATATCCCCCTTATGTATTTATACATGGAGATCATATCCCCCTTATGTATTTATACATGGAGATCATATCCCCCTTTTGTATTTATACACGGTGATCATATCCCCCTTATGTATTTATATATGGAGATCATATCCCCCCTTATGTATTTATACATGGTGATCATATCCCCTTATGTATTTATATATGGAGATCGTATCCCCCTTATGTATTTATACACGGTGATCATATCCCCCTTATGTATTTATACATGGAGATCATATCCCCCTTATGTATTTATATATGGAGATCATATCCCCCCTTATGTATTTATACATGGTGATCATATCCCCTTATGTATTTATATATGGAGATCGTATCCCCCTTATGTATTTATACACGGTGATCATATCCCCCTTATGTATTTATACATGGTGATCATATCCCCCCCTTATGTATTTATACATGGAGATCATATCCCCCTTATGTATTTATATATGGTGATCATATCCCCCCTTATGTATTTATACATGGAGATCATATCCCCCTTATGTATTTATACATGGTGATCATATCCCCCCTTATGTATTTATACATGGTGATCATATCCCCCCTTATGTATTTATACAGGGAGATCATATCCCCCCTGATGTATTTATACATGGAGATCATATCCCCCTTATGTATTTATATATGGAGATCATATCCCCCTTATGTATTCACACATGGTGATCATCTCCCCCTTATGTATTTATACATGGAGATCATATTCCCCCCTTATGTATTTTTTTAGGAATGCACCAAAATTTTGGCGGCCGAAAAAAATCGGCTGAAAATGGCGTTTTCGGCACTTTGCCAAAAGAGAAATCATGCCTATAATAGCGGAAAAAAAGGGGGGGCTGGGCGGGGCCCCGTCCCTGGTGCCACCCATTATGGGGGTGTCCTTCTGGCGCAGCCCAGTCCTCTCCTCTCTTCTCCTCCCCTCCCTCCCCCCTCGCCGCGATCTCCGTGTGTCATACATGGTGATCATATCCCCCCTTATGTATTTATACATGGTGATCATATCTCCCCTTATGTATTTATACATGGAGATCATATCCCCCCTTATGTATTTACACATGGTGATCATATCTCCCCTTATGTATTTATACATGGAGATCATATCCCCCTTATGTATTTATACATGGAGATCATATCCCCCCTTATGTATTTATATATGGAGATCATATCCCCCTTATGTATTTATACATGGAGATCTTATTCCCCCTTATATATTTATACATGGAGAACATATCCCCCCTTACGTATTTATACATGGAGATCATATCCCCCCTTATGTATTTATACATGGAGATCATATCCCCCTTTTGTATTTATACATGGTGATCATATCCCCCCTTATGTATTTATACATGGAGATCATATCCCCCCTTATGTATTTATACATGGAGATCATATCCCCCTTTTGTATTTATACATGGTGATCATATCCCCCCTTATGTCTTTATACATGGAGATCATATCCCCCTTATGTATTTTTACATGGAGATCATATCCCCCTTATGTATTTATACATGGTGATCATATCCCCCTTATGTATTTATACATGGAGATCATATCCCCCCTTATGTATTTATACATGGAGATCATATCCCCCCTTATGTATTTATACATGGAGATCATATCCCCCTTTTGTATTTATACATGGTGATCATATCCCCCCTTATGTATTTATACATGGAGATCATATCCCCCTTATGTATTTATACATGGTGATCATATCCCCCTTATGTATTTATACATGGAGATCATATCCCCCCTTATATTTTTATACATAGAGATCATATCCCCCTTATGTATTTATACATGGAGATCATATCCCCCCTTATGTATTTATACATGGAGATCATATCCCCCTTATGTATTTATATATGGAGATCATATCCCCCTTTTGTATTTATACATGGTGATCATATCTCCCCTTATGTATTTATACATGGAGATCATATCCCCCCTTATGTATTTTTACATGGAGATCATATCCCCCTTATGTATTTATACATGGAGATCATATCCCCCCTTATGTATTTATACATGGAGATCATATCCCCCCTTATATATTTATACATGGTGATCATATCCCCCCTTATATATTTATACATGGAGATCTTATCCCCCCTTATGTATTTATACATGGAGATCATATCCCCCTTATGTATTTATACATGGAGATCATATCCCCCTTATGTATTTATACATGGAGATCATACCCCCCCTTATGTATTTATACATGGAGATCATATCCCCCTTATGTATTTATACATGGTAATCATATCTTCCCTTATGTATTTATACATGGAGATCATATCCCCCCCCCTCTATGTATTTATACATGGAGATCATATCCCCCTTATGTATTTATACATGGAGATCTTATCCCCCCCTTATGTATTTATACATGTAGATCATATCCCCCCCTTATGTATTTATACATGTAGATCATATCCCCCCTTATGTATTTATACATGGAGATCATATCTCCCCTTATGTATTTATACATGGAGATCATATCCCCCCCCCTATGTATTTATACACGGAGATCATATCCCCCCCCTTATGTATTTATACATGGAGATCATATCCCCCCCCCCCTTATGTATTTATACATGAAGATCATATCCCCCTTATGTATTTATACATGTAGATCATATCCCCCCTTATGTATTTATACATGGAGATCATATCTCCCCTTATGTATTTATACATGGAGTTCATATCCCCCTTATGTATTTATACATGGAGATCTTACCCCCCCCCCCTATGTATTTATACATGGAGATCATATCCCCCTTATGTATTTATACATGGAGTTCATATCCCCCTTATGTATTTATACATGGAGATCATATCCCCCTTTAATCTCCTCTTCTCAAGACAGAATAAATTCAGTTCCTCTAATCTTTCCTCATAGCTGATCTCCTCCATGCCTCTTATCAGTTTGGTTGCTCTTCTCTGCACTTTCTCCAGTTCCCTGATATCCTTTTTGAGAACTGGAGCCCAAAACTGAACTGCATATTCCAGATGATACTAAGGATTCACCTTTTTTTATATTTTATGTAGAGGTGAACTAACACTTTAACAATATTTACATGCATGTTTTTAGACTTTTATAAAAAATACATTTTCTAAACAAAAATCTGTAGAATGGCTCAGCGTTCCTTCGGTGTGCGGAAACGTGCACGTGTGATCGACATCCCCGAGACGATCGCTGGGCAGGTGTATAAAAAGAACATTGTCAGGTGTGAAATGTGACTTTCCAGAGAATGGTGGGTTCAATCCGGAGTCCCGGATCTACTAAGTGCTTTGTGACCTTTTCGGAGTGTCCCATGTCTGCGGTGAGCGGAGCTGATCCATAATTTAGTACAGCAAAGTGCATCCTCCTATAGGAACCAATCAGAAATCGCCTTTCACCGTTCTGATCTTTGTAAATTGATGGAATCTGATCGATTGCTGTAGGCAAGTGCCTGTCATTGCTGTTTGTGGCTGCTTAGTAAATTTTGCTGTATTTGTCAAGCATGCTCTTTCCTACAAAGCTTTGTTTATTAACCTCTTCACAATGGAAGTTAAAGCAAAATGCTCCAACACCGTTTGCAACTTTGACAGGTGTTAATAGTCGCATCGTTATTACACGTGTGTGCGTGTTATTTGTTGTATGTACCTGTAGTACGGACCAGAAACAATAGTGTGCTCTTTGCTTTTTTCTATACTACCTAAAATCCGCCGAAACTGACAATGATACTAAATGAAAAATGTTTTTAAAGCGTGACTCCACTTTTGTTGAGAAAAAGACCCTCCCCCTCTGCGTGATCTGTGTACAGCGGGGGGGGGGGGGAATAATGATTTTATCCCCTGCAGATTGTGTAAGTTTGCCCACTTACAAAGAAATGAAGCGTCTATCATTTTTATCATAGGTGTATTTTATATAATGTAGAAAAATTGATCCGCACTTCCGGTTGTTGCTCTTAAAATTTCTTAATTTTATTGAATAGCCCACGCGTTCAATTTATAACATTTGTATCGTGTGATTTTTCTGGATTTTTGGTTGATATTCTGTCTCAATTATATAAAATACTAATTTATGACTAAGGCCTTATAGGCTGAAACGCTGATTAAGTCAGTTGGCGCGTTTCAGCCAATAAGGCCTTAGTCATAAATTAGTATTTTATATAATGGAGACAGAATATCAACCAAAAATCCAGAAAAAAAAAACACAATACAAATGTTATAAATTGAGTTGCAGTTCAGTGAGTAAAATAAGTATTTGATCCCCAAGCAAAACATGACTTAGTAGTTGGTGGAGAAACCCTTGTTGGCCACCACAGAGGTCAGACGTTCTAGTAGTTGGTGACCAGGTTTGCACACATCTCAGGAGGGATTTTGGGTCCACTCTTCTCTAAATCCTTAAGGTTTCTTGGCTGTCGCTTGGCAACTCGAAGTTCAGCTCCCTCCATGAATTTTCTATAGGATTAAGGTCTGGAGACTGACTAGGCCACTCCATGACCTTTATGTGCTTCTTCTTGAGCCACTCCTTTGTTGCCTTGGCGTATGTTTTGGGTCATTGTCATGCTGGAAGACCCATCCATGACCCATCTTCAGTGTTCTGGCTGAGGGAAGAAGGTTCTCATCCAAGATTTTACAATACATGGCCCCGTCCATTGGCTCCTCAATGCGGCAAAGTCGGCCTGTATCTTTAGCAGAAAAACCGCCCCAAAGCATCATGTTTCCACCTCCGTGCTTGACTGTAGGGATGGTGTTCTTGAGGTCATAGTCAGCATTTTTCTTCCTCCAAACACGGCAAGTCGAGTTAATGCCAAAGAACTCAATTTTGGTCTCATCTGACCACAGCACTTCCTCCCAATCCTTCTCTGAATCATTTAGATGTTCATTGGCAAACTTCAGACGGTCCTGTACACGTGTCTTCCTGAGGAGGGGGACCTTGCGGGGGCTGCAGGATTTCAATCCATGGCGGCATATTATGTTACTAATCGTTTGTTCGGTGACTGTGGTCTCAACTGCCTTGAGATCATTCACAAGTTCCTCCCGTGTAGTTATGGGCAGATCCCTCACTTTTCTCATGATCATCCTCACCCCATGAGGCGAAATCTTACATGGAGCTCCAGACTGAGGGCGATTGATGGTTATTTTGTATTTCTTTTATCTGCGAATAATCGCTCCAACAGTTGTCTCCTTCTCACCAAGCTTCTTGCTGATGGTCTTGTAGACCATTCCAGCCTTGTGCAGGTCTACAATCTTCTCCCTGACGTCCTCTGACAGCTCTTTGGTCTTCCCCATGATGGTGAGGTTTGAATGGAAGAAAGAAATTCTGTGGACAGGTGTCTTTTATACACATAACGAGTTGTCGTTAGGAGAACCTTCCTACATTGACAGGACTAATCTGTGGACCACATGAGCACCTACTGTAGCCAGTCTGTGGGGGGCAGAATTATTGTTGGTTGGTAGGGAAAGAAATGCTTATTTTACTCACTGAACTGCAACTCCATTTATAACATTTGTATCATGTGTTATTTCTGGATTTTTGGTTGATATTCTGTCTCTATCATTTAAAATACACCTATGATAAAAAATATAGACCCTTCATTTCTTTGTAAGTGGGCAAAACTTACACAATCTGCAGTGAATCAAATCATTATTTTCCCCACTGTATATTGCAGGGATTGTAACAAACTTTGTAGCAGATTCCTACCTTTTTTTATTCTGAAGAAATAGCTATTTGTTTCTCTGTGTCTGTGTAGAGAGTGAATGTGAACGGGAGCGACTTTATAATTATCAATCAGCTCCTGCACCTGCAGGACAGTAACGAGGAAAGTGTCAGGGTCTACATCACTTTAGGTATGATTTCCCTTTGTGAGTATGTCACCAAAAATGACATTTTTGTTGCAGGGGATGCTCAAAATCTGACTTGTATCTTAGTGCAGACTTCTGTAAAAATCAGTGAGCCAATCGCACAAGCAGGAAATTACATTTCGGGGGGGGGGGGGCACTCTGTATACCATTTGTGTACAGAACACCTCCAGGCGGCCATATTGCATTTTCACAGAACATTTACAACGGCTGCAGAATGTAAAGGAACGGTCATTTTAAAAATATTCGACTACAATATGACTTGTGTCGCAAATGTGTACACTAGATTATTTTGTTTTTATTTGCTTCTTATTTTCCCCACAAAAGTGGAGTTACCCCTTAAGGGCCGGTTCACACTGGTCCGACTTCCAGAGCACAAGTCGCATGACATGTCAAAATCAATGGTTCCCTGTGAGAGCCGTCATAACTGGTCCGACTTTTAAAATGCTCCCTGCGCTACTTTGGTCTGACTTGGGCACGATTTCTGCCCTTTCATTTAAATGTAAGTTGCATCCAAGTCGGATCGTCATCTTAACCGATCCAACTTATGGCATGCGACTTGTGCTCTGAGGATCTTGAGGACCAACCTCACGCCAAAATTAAAGGAGAAAAAAATATTGCCCCCCCCCCCCCCCAAGACCATACCAGAACCTTCGGTCTGGTATAGATTTTGAGGGAAAACCCCACGCCAAAAGAAAAAAAAAAAAAAAAAAAAAAAAAAACGGCGTGAGGTCCCCCCGAATCCATATCAGACCCTTATCCAAGCACGCAGCCTGGCAGGTCAGGAACGGGGGGGACAAGCGAGTGCCCCCCTGGATCATACCAGGCCACATGCCTTCAACATGTGGGGGCTCTGCGCCCCCCCGCCCCAAAGCACCTCTTCCCCATGTTGATGGGGACAAGGGCTTCTTCCCAACACCCGTGAGTGGTGATTGTGGGGGGCTGCTGCGGGCAGGGGGCTTATCGGGCCCCCAGATTCTTCTTCTTCCTCCTCTTCCTTCTCCTTCTTCTTTTTCTTCTTCTTCTTCCTCCTTCTTCTTCCTCCTTCTTCCTTCTTCTTCTTCCTTTTTCTTCCTTCTTCTTCTTTCTCCTTCTTCTTTCTTCTTCTTCTTTCTTCGTCTTCCTTTTTCTTCCTTCTTCCTTCTTCTTCCTTCTTCCTTCTTCTTCCTTCTTCCTCCTTCTTCCTTCTTCTTCTTCCTTTTTCTTCTTTCTTCTTCTTTCTCCTTCATCTTTCTTCTTCTTCTTCTTCTTCCTTCTTCCTCCTTCTTCCTTCTTCTTCTTCCTTTTTCTTCCTTCTTCTTCTTTCTCCTTCTTCTTTCTTCTTCTTCTTTCTTCGTCTTCCTTTTTCTTCCTTCTTCCTTCTTCTTCCTTCTTCCTCCTTCTTCCTTCTTCTTCTTCCTTTTTCTTCTTTCTTCTTCTTTCTCCTTCATCTTTCTTCTTCTTCTTCTTCCTTCTTCCTCCTTCTTCCTTCTTCTTCTTCCTTTTTCTTCTTTCTTCTTCTTTCTCCTTCATCTTTCTTCTTCTTCTTCTTCTTCTTCCTCCTTCTTCCTTCTTCTTCTTTCTCCTTCTTCTTTCTTCTTCTAACTTTGCCGCCGCCAACCTGCTCAAAATAAGAAAACCAATGCTGCTCCAATGCCGGATCCCGCGGTTATGTCAGCGACGGTTTCTGCCAGTTCTTATATACAGTGGATATGAAAAGTCTACACACCCCGGGTGTTAAAATGTCCGGTTTCTGTGATGTAAAAGAATAAGACAAAGATAAATCATTTCAGAACTTTTTCCACCTTTAATGTGACCCATAAACTGTACAACTCCATTGAAAAACAAACTGAAATCTTTTAGGTGAAGGGAAGTAAAAATAAAAAATAAAATAATACAGTTGCATAAGTGAGCACACCCTTACACTAATACTTTGTTGAAGCTCCTTTTGATTTTATTGCAGCACTCCGTCTTTTTGTGTCAGATGGCACATCCTGACTTGGCAATATTTGCCCGCTCTTCTTTGCAAAAACACTCCAAGTCTGTCAGATTGCGAGGGCATCTCCTGTGCACAGCCCTCTTCTCATCAAAAAGAAAAAAGGCACCCGGTACTAGTGTCCGGGTACGGGGTTACCTTAGCAGCACTTATGATTATCAATCACAAATAAACTGGGTTGCCAGTAAATTGAATGATTCACTTTATTTGAATGGTTAAAAAACATTAAACATTGGGCAACACACTTAATTAAAATGTACGTAAATAGAGCGCAGTCGGACCAGAAGGGCCCTGTTACTGCGGCTAAAGTTTAATAATAGGCCTGACAACAACAAGCACACAACAAATGGCAGCGCCCGGACGCTGGAAGGATCTTGCCAGTGGCTGACAGGTAAAAAATAATCAAGTTGATGTGGCTAATTTGGAATCAGTTAATATTACATCAATGTACACTATTGGCCGAAAGGTACCTGTCAGCAGCAAGAAAGATCCTTTAGGGATAGGTGGGAATGGTGGTGGGAGAGGGGGTTGGGTGGTGCTGACTACTGCCAACTTGGCTTGGATGCTAAGCAATGAAATTGCAAGGCTATTTGTTATAGTTAGAAGGCAGTAGAAGTCCACATAATGATGACCAGATCCTGGGAATATTGGAGGGAGGATCAAGGATGTTATTAGGAAAGATGCAGTAAAGGAATAATTGTCCTTTGGGCAGTTTAGGTAAAAGTCACTAGTGTTAACATAATAAGTGTAGAGAATGTTATAACCAAACTTTTTCAGATGAAAATAGTGATATTGGACTTTACCATTTGTAGCCTCAATTATCCTCTGAGGACCGCTCTGGGCCGGTCATTCATAATGCTGCCCTCCTGATGAGACGGAGAATTGGTGAGGGGATGCGGCTCCGATGCAAATAGCAGCAGCTGGAGGGACGGCGGGATCATTAAAGCGGTGTTCCGGCCGAAATTATACTTTTTAAATAAAAATACCCCTATAATACACAAGCTTAATGTATTCTAGTAAAGTTAGTCTGTAAACTAAGGTCTGTTTTGTTAGTTTATAGCAGTAGTTTGTTATTTTATAAACTTACAGCAGGCCGTGGCCATCTTAAGTGTGGGCATCTGAAGCCAGACTGTATTTCTTCCTGGATCTCATCCTTGCAGATCTCGCACATGCTCAGTGCAGCACAAGCAGTGTAATAGGTTTCAGGTCAGGTTTCCATAGCAAAGGCAGTTTCAGAGGAAGTTGCCTCCCCTTCCCAGAAGGCATTGCAAACAGGAAATGATGCGATGGGCCACGGCCAGGGAGGAGGAAGTGAAAAATGAATACAGCAGATATACAGTAGGTGCTGAGAAAAAAAATAAAAAAATATCCAATTTGTTTACAGTGCACAGTTTAGTGAGGGATGCTGAAGAGTTGTAAAAGTGGGTGGAACTCCACTTTAAGTGTACACCGCGATCTCTACCTCCCAGTCAGAACGCTGCTGTTGTAATCACCTACAGGTAGAGGTCCTCCGGCTCCTGATATTCCTCCTAGGGGCTTGGATCCACTGCCAGTTAGTGGAGGAAATCAAGTTCGTGCGGATGCTGGATTGGCGTTAGTGAAATAGGTTTGGTCGGAGCAGTCAGCTGTCAGCAGCTATCTCTCACATCGTCTCATCCAATGAACTCGCACACACACAGTGCCCAGCGCCCGTGGCGTGTCAGCGTTGATGACGTCAACGTGTTTCGCTATTGCCGATAGCGTAGCTTCATCTCGGACGACTCCAGGGCTGGTGAGGACGCTCCTCTTGTATCGTCGTCTTGTATCGTCGGCTGCGATCAATCACCGCCCTGCAATGTTTAGGTTTTGATACATGTGGATCTCAATAGATTAATCACATTTGTATGTTTCTGTCAGGAAATTTTCCGTTTGTTGTTTGTAAAAGGTAATCTTCTCATCACCCCACAGATTTTCAATGGGATTCAGGTCTGGGCTCTGGCTGGGCCATTCCAAAATTTGAATCTTCTTCTGGTGAAGCCATTCCTTTTGTTGATTTGGATGTAGGCTTTGAGTCATTGGGGTTGATTTACTAAAGGCCAAAAGACTGTGCACTTTGGAAAGTGCAGTTGCACACGGCAAGAGCAGTTGCTCCAGAGTTTAGTAAATGAGCAGAGGCTCAGCTGACTTTCATCAACCAATCATGTGCAAGCAAAAAATGCTGTTTTTTTATTTTCCTTGCATGTGATTGGGTATTCTTTGCAAAGTGAAGCTTTACCTCATTTACTAAGCTCTGGCGCAACTGCACTTGCAGAGTGCAATTGCACTTTCCAAGGTGCACAGTCTATTGGCCTTTAGTAAATCAACCCCATGGTCATGCTGAAATATGAAGTTCCTCTTAATGTTCAGCTTTCTAGCTGAAGCCTGAAGGTTTTGTGCCAATGTTGACTGGTATTTGGAACTGTTCATAATTCCCTCTACCTTGACTAAGGCCCCTTTTCCAGCTGAAGAAAAACAGCCTCAAAGCATAATGCTGCCCCCGCCATGCTTCACAGTGGTTATGGTGTTATTTTGGTCATGTGCAGTGTTTTTTTTGTGCCAAATATATCTTTTGGAATTATGGCCAAAAAGTTCATCATTGGTATCAGTGGGAGGAATAGTGCCCCATCATTGGTATCAGTGGGAGGAATAGTGGCCCATCATTGGTGTCAGTGGGAGGAATAGTGCCCCATCATTGGTGTCAGTGGCGGGAATAGTGCCCCATCATTGGTATCAGTGGGAAGAATAGTGCCCCATCATTGGTATCCGTGGGAGGAATAGTGTCCCATCATTGTTGTCAGTAGGAGGAATAGTGTCCCATCATTGTTGTCAGTGGGAGGAATAGTGCCCCATCATTGGTATCAGTGGAAGGAGAAGTGCCCCATCTTTGGTATCAGTAGGAGGAAAAGTGCCCCATCATTGGTGTCAGTGGAAGAAGTGCCCCAGCATTGGTATCAGTGGGAGGAATAGTGTCCCTTCATTGGTGTCAGTGGGAGGAATAGTGCCCCATCATTGGTGTCAGTGGAAGGAGAAGTGCCCCATCATTGGTATCAGTGGGAGGAATAGTGCCCCATCATTGGTATCAGTGGGAAGAATAGTGTCCCATCATTGGTATCAGTGGGAGGAATAGTGTCCCATCATTGGTGTCAGTGGGAGGAATATTGCCCCATCATTGGTATCAGTGGGAGGAATAGTGCCTCATCATTGGGAGGAATAGTGCCCCATCATTGGTATCAGTGGGAGGAATAGTGCCCCATCATTGGTGTCAGTGGGAGGAATAGTGCCCCATCATTGGTATCAGTGGGAGGAATAGTGCCCCATCATTGGTATCAGTGGAAGAAGAAGTGCCCCATCATTGATATCAGTGGGAGGAATAGTGCCCCATCATTGGTGTCAGTGGAAGAAGAAGTGCCCCATTATTGGTATCAATGGGAGGAATAGTGCCCCAAGGGCTGCAAAGGCATGCAAAGCACCACGTCCGGCCCATGGGGGCCACTGTTCAGAGACCACTGCAATAGATGAAGAGTTACTCTAACAACATGTGAGATCTAAACAATCTATGTAAATTTATAAAAAACTTCTGCCCACATTTGCATTACTTTCAGTAGAGCCCTTGTATGTGTATACTAGAGATGCACAATTAATTGTTAAAAAACGTAATCTCGATTCACCCCCCCCCCCCTCACGATCTCTATGCAGAATTTCCCGGATTCATTCATATAACAAGTGTAGAGAATTCTCTGCTCACTCAGCTGTCAAAACAAAAACAACAGGCAGCATTGTGGGCTGGTATATAACTATAAACATTGTAACTTTTCCTTCTTGGATCAAAGAAATGAACTTTGGTCTGTCATGAGGGAAGTTTAACCACTTATGCCCCGTACACACGGTCGGACTTTGTTCGGACATTCCGACAACAAAATCCTAGGATTTTTTCCGACGGATGTTGGCTCAAACTTGTTTTGCATACACACGGTCGGAAAATCTGATCGTTCTAAACGCGGTGACGTAAAACACGTACGTCGGGACTATAAACAGGGCAGTGGCCAATAGCTTTCATCTCTTTATTTATTCTGAGCATGCGTGGCATTTTGTGCGTCGGATTTGTGTACACACCATCGGAATTCCCGACAACGGATTTTGTTGTCGGAAAATTTTATCTCCTGCTCTCAAACTTTGTGTGTCGGAAAATCCGATGGAAAATGTCCGATGGAGCCCACACACGGTCGGAAATTTCCGACAACACGCTCCGATCGGACATTTTCCATCGGAAAATCCAACCGTGTGTACGGGGCATTAAACTGATTGCAAACCAACAAAAAACCCTGCAAGACAAAGAGGCCTAATGAGCCAGTATGACACGAGCCGTTGCTTCAGTGCGCATGCGCGGATGACGTCCGGACGCGCTGATACAGGGAATATCTCCTAAACCGCGCACGTTTAGGAGATATCCGGGGTAGCCTTATTATAGGGTTACCTGTAGTAAAAAGTGTTCTGTAAGGGTTTACAACCACTTTAAGCCCTCATGCACACAGGCTGTTAAAAAAACGTTATGAAAACGCCAGTATCTTTGCAGTGATTTTTTTTAACTTTTTTCAGCGTTTTTGCAATAGCGTTTTTTAGCGTTTTTGAGCGTTTTTCCGCGTTAGCGTTTTTGAGCGTTTTTTTTTTTCAAATTTTTTTTTTTTCAATGGATCAAAAACGCTAAAAAACGTTGGTGAATGACGTTTTTGAGCGTTTTTGAGCGTTAGAGCGTTTTTACAGCTGAAATACGTCTCTCGGAACCCACTGGTCCTGGGTTTTTTTTACAGCTTAAAAACGCCTATGCCACTTGCAGCTCAAAAACGCCTAGGTGGGCATGAAGCCATAGACTAACATAGACAGGCCTTTTTAAGCTGCAAAAAAAGCTCAAAAAAGCAGCTGTAAAAACGTCCGTGTGCATGAGGACTAAAGACTAAACTTTTCTGACACTTGTTTCTTGCAAAGTTAAAATCAGTATTTTTTGCTAGAAAATTACTTGAAACCCCCAAACATTATAATTTTATATATATATATATATATATATATATATATATATATATATATATATATATATATTTTAGCAGAGACCCTAGAGAATAAAACAGTGATTGTTGCAATATTTTATGTCACACTGTATAATGTGAAAGATGGTGTTAGGCCGTGAGAATCGTGATCTTTAACCACTTCGCGCCCGCTGGCCATCATATGACGTCCTTGACTTTGTGCAGGTATATCTGAATGATGGGTGCAGCTACAGGCATCATTCAGCCGGCGATTCCCTACACCATAAGAACAATCATGGCAGCTGTTCCGCCGCTTGATCGTTTTTTACGGGTGACGAGAGGGGACGTCCCCCCCCCCCTCCCGCCGCCCTCCGGTGCTTGTACCGACTCACCGCTTCCATCGGTGAGTCAGAGAACGGATCCACCGGCCCCGGATGTTTACCATAGAGATTTCCGGCGGACCAGATGGTTGCCGGAGTCCTTATGATCGTTCTCATATCTCACTGTAAAGAGGACCGATCGTGTCATATTCCTATTACAAGGGATGTTTACATTCCTTGTAATAGGAAAAAAAGTGATTAAAAAAAAAAAATGTATTTAAAAAAAGTGTCAATTAAAAAAAAAAAAAAATTTAAAGCGCCCCGTCCCCGTGGTGCTCGCACGCAGAAGCGAATGCATGCGTAAGTCCCGCCCACTTATGAAAACTGTGTTCAAACCACACATGTGAGGTCTCGCTGCGAACGTTAGAGTAATAATTCTATCCCTAGACCTCCTCTGTAACTCAAAACATGTAACCAGTAAAAAAACGTAAAGCGTCGCCTATAGGGATTTTTTAAGTACCAAAGTTTGGCACCATTCCACGAGCGTGTGCAATTTTGAAGTGTGACATGTTAGGTATCTATTTACTCGGTGTAACTTCATCTTTTCCATTATGCACAAAAAATTGGGCTAACTTTACTGATTTTTTTTTTTTTTTTGAAAGCACAAAACTGTCGTCCCCCCCCCCCCCCCAAAAAAAAAACGCGTTTGAAAAAAATTGCTGCGCAAATACCGTGCGAGATAAAAAGTTGCAATGACCGCCATTGTATTCTCTAGGGTCTTTGCTAAAAAAAAAAAAAAAAACACATATAATGTTTGGGGGTTCTATGTAATTTTCTAGCAAAAAAAAATTGATGATTTTTATATGTAGGAGAGAAATGTCAGAATTGGCCTGGGTGGCAAGGGGTTAATCCAAGCAAAAAAAAAAATGTGATTCTCATTTTAGCCAGAATCGTGCAGCACTAGTGTATACAGTATGTGTGTGTGTGTATATATATATATACAGTAAAACCTTAGATTGCGAGCATAATTTGTTCCAGAAACATGCTTGTAATCCAAAGCACTTGTATATCAAAGCGAATCTCCCCATAAGAAATAATGGAAATTCAAATGATTCGTTCCACAACCATTTATTCATAAATCCTTCAGTTTTTAGTCCATATAAAAAGATTAGAGCGATGTGATGGGTTGTGCAACCATAAAATGTCCATCCACAGATGGAAGCCTCCACAAGGGGATCAGAAGCAAAATCCAGCAGGAGCTCCAGAGTATAAAAGAGAAGAGAGGAGCCTCTTATGCCCCGTACACACGGTCGGATTTTCGGATGGAAAATGTGTGATAGGACCTTGTTGTCGGAAATTCCGACCGTGTGTGGGCTCCATCACACATTTTCCATCAGAATTTCCGACACACAAAGTTTGAGAGCAGGCTATAAAATTTTCCGACAACAAAATGCGTTGTCGGAAATTCCGATCGTGTGTACACAAATCCGACGCACAAAGTGCCACGCATGCTCAGAATAAATTAAGAGACGAAAGCTATTGGCCACTGCCCCGTTTATAGTCCCGACGTACGTGTTTTACGCCACCGCGTTCAGAACGATCGGATTTTCCGACAACTTTGTGCGACCGTGTGTATGCAAGACAAGTTTGAGCCAACATCCGTCGTAAAAAATCCAAGGATTTTGTTGTCAGAATGTCCGATCAATGTCCGACCGTGTGTACGGGGCATTAGTGTAGCAATATGTTGCTAAATGTTGCACCTTCATTGAATGTAACCACTTAAATTGCTACACTTAGAGGCTCCTCTCTTCTCTTTTATACCCAGTTGTGACATGACGCTACTTGTATATCAAGTTAAAATTTATTTTATAATTTTGCTTGTCTTGCAAAATGCTCTCAAACCAAGGTTTTACTGTGTGTGTGTATATATATCTATATAGATATAGATATATCTATATGGATAGATAGATCTATCTCTCTATCTATCTATCTATCTATCTATCTCTCTATCTATCTATCTATCTATCTATCTATCTATCTATCTATCTATCTATCTATCTATCTATCTATCTATCTATCTATCTATCTATCTATCTATCTATCTAGATATATATATATATACACACACAGTATATGACATTGGTAGAAGCCTGTGATATATATATATATATACACACACACACAGTATATGACATTGGTAGAAGCCTGTGATAAAACTATTTTGCAGACTAATGAACTTATTCCAATGACTGTGTATTGTATAATGGACTTCAATCATTCAAATTGACTGCAATCTTCCATGTTAGCGATAATAACTGCTATTACTTTGTCTGCTATACAAAAGGCTCTCTTATCCTCGTGGCTTTGAACTGACTGAGAGGCTCATTGTGATGGGGAACGCTCAGAATTCTGAGCTGATATTTAAAGTTGGCAATCAGTCCCATTAGTGTCTGTGTGTCACAATGTGCCTCTATCTATCTCTATGTGCGCCGTAATAATAGACTTCATTCCCATTCTCACACATCTGGGTTGTATAGAGAATGTGTGTGCGCCCCGATCCTTCTTAGCTGAGCGCTGGGCGATCTCTGTGGGTGTGGAAGGTGCTAAAAGCGCTAATAAACCCCAAACCAAAAATGGAATAAATTGCAATTAATGTTAATTAATTAGATGTGGTGGCTGCATTAGTTTTCTTTCCTTTCTTCTGTTTTCACCTGGTGATCTTTCCAGTAACGCACCTCCTGTATTGGAGCTCCCCCCACTCTGGATGAAGGAGCACAGGGGGGCATCTTTGTACAGCAGCTTTGGGAGCCTGGGTGGGGGGGGGGGGTGTGTTAGAGATATATATGAGTATTATATATATATATATACCGTATATATTAGTATTTATATTAACATATAACATATTAACATATAATATTAACATTCTTTTATTTATTTATTTTTAAATAACATTTTATATCTTGATATATTTAAATAGATATGTGGGCATTAGCTGGGAGTATGTATGTGTGGTTTTCTTGAGAAATGTTTTATTGCTGCTGTAAAGAGTATCCGAAAAAAATGTGTTGTATGTATACAATGACAATAAAGTCTATCTCTCTCTCTCTCTCTCTCTCTCTCTCTCTCTCTCTCTCTCTCTCTCTCTCTCTCTCTCTATCTATCTATCTCTCCCTCTTCCCCTCTCTCTCTCTCTCTCTCTCTATTTATCTATCTATCTATCTATCTATCTATCTATCTATCTATCTATCTATCTATCTATCTATCTATCTATCTATCTATCTATCTAGTTGGTTTGCCCTGGGTGTTTTCTTGGAGGGATAGGGATTGCTGCTGTAAAGAGTATCCGAAAAAAATGTGTTGTATGTATACAATGACAATAAAGTCTATCTCTCTCTCTCTCTCTCTCTCTCTCTCTCTCTCTCTCTCTCTCTCTCTCTCTCTCTCTATCTCTCCCTCTTCCCCTCTCTCTCTCGCTCTCTCTATTTATCTATCTATCTATCTATCTATCTATCTATCTATCTATCTATCTATCTCTCTCTCTCTCTCTCTCTCTCTCTCTCTCTCTCTCTCTCTATCTATCTCTCTCTCCCTCTTCCCCTCTCTCTCTCTCTCTCTCTCTCTCTCTCTCTCTCTCTATCTCTCTATCTATCTATCTATCTATCGCAGCCAAACTCCAGATAACATTTTATAATCAGTTACGGTTATCTTTTTAAAATTTTTTTTTTTTTACTCCTTTGCTTCCTAAAGCAGTTACAGCAGACTGTTTTTTATTTTCTTTTGGGATAAAGGTTATACCTTAATAAATAATAATAAATAAAAAATGTGTTGTATGTATACAATGACAATAAAGTCTACCTATCTATCTATCTATCTCTCTCTCTCTCTCTCTCTCTCTATCTATCTATCTCTCTCTCCCTCTTCCCCTCTCTCTCTCTCTCCTCTCTCTATCTATCTATCTATCTATCTATCTATCTATCTATCTATCTATCTATCTATCTATCTATCTATCTCTCTCTCTCTCTCTCTCTCTCTATCTATCTCTCTCTCCCTCTTCCCCTCTCTCTCTCTCTCTCTCTCTCTCTCTCTATCTATCTATCTATCTATCTATCTATCTATCTATCTGTCTATCTGTCTATCTATCTATCTATCTATCTATCTATCTATCTATCTATCTATCTATCTATCTATCTCTCTCTCTCTCTCTCTCTCTCTATCTATCTCTCTCTCCCTCTTCCCCTCTCTCTCTCTCTCTCTCTCTCTCTCTCTCTATCTATCTATCTATCTATCTATCTATCTATCTATCTATCTATCTATCTATCTGTCTATCTGTCTATCTATCTATCTATCTATCTATCTATCTATCTATCTATCTATCTATCTATCTATCTATCGCAGCCAAACTCCAGATAACATTTTATAATCAGTTACGGTTACCTTTTTTACATTTTTTTTTTTTACTCCTTTGCTTCCTAAAGCAGTTACAGCAGACTGTTTTTATTTTCTTTTGGGATAAAGGTTATACCTTAATAAGTAATAATAAATAAATACATAATTTAAAAAAAAACTGTAAGCGTCCCTGTCAGTGGTAAATCGTTTGTCTCAACCCTGTAACTGCTACATCTGCAGGACGGCGTGTTCTGTTGAAAAATATCAGACTTACTTGCCAGATTTCTAGGTGAAAATAGAAGAAAGAAAGCCTAAAAAAAAAAAAGAAAACGAATGCAGCCATTACATCTAAGAATCTAAGCTGCAATATAATAAATGTTTGTTTTTGGGTTTAATACGGCTTTGAGACTTGTTAAGTTGTTATTTACAGTGAGGAAATGAGCAATAATGATGCCTAAAGGGGAATTCTAAATTTGTTTAACCCCTTCAATACCGGGGGACTTCTTACCCCTTTTCCTGCCCAGGCCAATTTTCAGCGCTGTCATGTTTTAAATGACAATTGCGCGGTCGTGCTACACGGTACCCAAATGAAATCTATAATTTCTTTCACACAAATAGAGTTTTCTTTTGGTGGTATTTGATCACCTCTGCCATTTTTACTTTTTGCTAAACAAACAAAAAAACAAAAATTTTGAAAAATAAAACCTTTCCTTCGTTTTTGTGATACAATTTTGCAAATAAGTAATTTTTCTTCTTCACTGATGGGCACTGATGAGGCTGCACTGATGGCACCTTCTTGGAGGGATAGGGATTGGTTGGTTTGCCCTGGGTGTTTTCTTGGAGGGATAGGGATTGGTTGGTTTGCACTGGGTGTTTTCTTGGAGGGATAGGGATTGGTTGGGTTGCCCTGGGTGTTTTCTTGGAAGGCTGGGGAATGGTTGGTTTGCCCTGAAGGTTTCTTGGAGGGATAGTGATTGGTTGGTTTGCACTGGGTAGTTTATTGGAGGGTCAGAGATTGGTTGGTTTGCCCTGGGTGTTTTCTTGGAGGGATAGGGATTGTTTGGTTTGCCCTGGGTGCCCTCTTAGAGGGATAGGGATTGGTTGGTTTGCACTGGGTGTTTTCTTGGAGGGATAGGGATTGGTTGGTTTCTCCTGGGTGTTTTCTTGGAGGGATGGGGATTGCATGGTTTGCCCTGTGTGTTTTCTTGGAGGGATGGGGATTGGTTGGTTTGCCCTGGGTATTTTCTTGGAGGGATAGGGATTGGTTGGTTTGCCCTGTGTGTTTTCTTGGAGGGATGGGGATTGGTTGGTTTGCCCTGGGTATTTTCTTGGAGGGATAGGGATTGGTTGGTTTGCACTGGGTGCTTTCTTGGAGGGATAGGGATTGGTTGGTTTGCCCTGGGTGTTTTCTTGGAGGGATAGGGATTGGTTGGTTTGCCCTGGGTATTTTCTTGGAGGGATAGGGATTGGTTGGTTTGCCCTGGGTGTTTTCTTGGAGGGATAGGGATTGGTTGGTTTGCCCTGGGTGTTTTCTTGGAGGGATAGGGATTGGTTGGTTTGCCCTGGGTATTTTCTTGGAGGGATAGGGATTGGTTGGTTTGCACTGGGTGTTTTCTTGGAGGGATAGGGATTGGTTGGTTTGCCCTGGGTGTTTTCTTGGAGGGATAGGGATTGGTTGGTTTGCCCTGGGTATTTTCTTGGAGGGATAGGGATTGGTTGGTTTGCACTGGGTGCTTTCTTGGAGGGATAGGGATTGGCTGGTTTGCCCTGGGTGTTTTCTTGGAGGGATAGGAATTGGTTGGTTTGCACTGGGTGTTTTCTTGGAGGGATAGGGATTGGTTGGTTTGCCCTGGGTGTTTTCTTGGAGGGATAGGGATTGGTTGGTTTGCCCTGGGTGTTTTCTTGGAGGGATAGGGATTGGTTGGTTTGCACTGGGTGGGGACCAATTGATAGATGGATATTGGCTTGCCTAGTCAGTAGCAGAGAGGTAGATGTTGTCCTACATTGAAGACATTTAATAGTGTATATACGCATCATGTGACGACTTCTGTTGCCCCAGTACAGTCTGGAAATGCAACTTCTATACCCAATATCTGGTTCTGCCAAAATCTGATTTAGTAACCTACTTTTTTTCTTCTTTAATTTTGGTCAGGAAAATAAGAAATTCCACACATAACACAATCAGATTTTTGTTATTTTTTATCAGTTTCATCTGTTCAGGATGTTCATGCCGTGACTCTCCTCCAACACTACGGAATACTCTACAAATCACTCCGCCTCCATTTCTTTGACCTGCAGATCAATTGTTGGAGGTGTCCATTATAAAGATCGAATTCATTGGGAAATATATGGAGGACAGACAGAAAAACACTTGGCCACATGCGGGAAAACAAGTTTTTTCAAGGCAATGACTGATTAGCTAGAGTCATGTGTAGACCCAACTATAACCCATCAGCAATCACCCTCCATGTAAGGCCCCATTCACACCTGAGCATCAGCAATCACCCTCCAGGTAAGGCCCCATTCACACCTGAGCATCAGCAATCACCCTCCATGTAAGGCCCCATTCACACCTGAGCATCAGCAATCACCCTCCATGTAAGGCCCCATTCACACCTGAGCATCAGCAATCACCCTCCATGTAAGGCCCCATTCACACCTGAGCATCAGCAATCACCCTCTATGTAAGGCCCTATTCACACCTGAGCACTTTGTAGCTCAAAGCTCGATAACGCTCAGGGAAAATAAATCAGTTATTCTTTAGTCACCTGAAGCTAAAACTCCTGAAGCTCAAAAAAGTTTTGAAGATACTTTTGCAGCTCGATTTCAGCAGATCGATGTGTTTTTTCTTCTCCATAGAGATGCATTGAAACACACAATTTTTGCATTTTTTTGTGTGGTTAAACGGTTTTGAGCGTTTTTCTGCTCAAATGCAATAATTAAATAAATAAAAAATAGAACGAATAAATATTGAATAAAATAAATAATATTAATCATGCAATAAATAAATATATACAGTAAATACAATATAATGATAAATAATATATACATTTATTAATTATCCCCTAACCAAAAAATAAATCAATAATAATAAATAAAATAAATATACCCCATAACCCTAAACCTAACTAACCCTAACACTTAACTCTAACCCATAACCCTAATCCCTAATCTTAAAGTGTTCTAAACCCAGGACCCTGCATTCACTATATCTGGTCTCCCACAGTACACAGAACATGGAAATTTAATTATTTTAGTAAATATAAACTGCTAAATCCCTTTTCTCATCAGCAGTATAAAGCAGTTTTGTGACTTCTATCAGTGTCCAGTTAAAGCTTGTAGGAGGAGTTTTAATTCTCCTCTGACTGTCCTATGAGGCTGCAGGATCCCTGACCCTCTGTCTGGACAGTGCTGATTGGCCCTGTGCTGATCATATGCACTCTCCCAAGGAGAAAAAAAAAAACTCTTTGGCAATACACACCAAACTGAGCATGTGCAGAATGACTACAAAGGCTCTGTCTTATCAGGAGATGGATTGGGGACTGTGGAAGAAGGGGAGGTTCAGAAAAGACAGGATCAAACAGCCTTTTTACACATTGCAGAGGATTAACTCCGTAGGTTCCACAGTATAACAAGCATGCTTTACTGCATATACACACTGATTTTACTGTTGTGGGTTTAGTAACACTTTAACTCCTAACCCCAACAAAAAATAAAAACAAAAATTAATAAATAATACATTTAACCACTTAAGGATCAGAAGATTCGCCCCTTTAATGACCAGGCTATTTTTTGCGATTCGGCACTGCGTCGCTTTAACTGACAATTGCGCTGTCTTGCGACGTTGTGCCCAAACAAAATTGACGTCCTTTTTTCCCCATAAATAGAGCTTTCTTTTAGTGGTATTTGATCACCTCTTTTTTTTTTTTTTGCGCTATAAACAAAAAAGAGTGACAATTTTCAAAAGAAAAACAATATTTTTTTACTTTTTGCTATAATATATATCCAAAAATAAAACGTAAAAAAAACCAAAATTTCTTCATCAGTTTAGGCCGATATGTATGAATGTCTACATATTTTTGGTAATAAAAATCGCAATAAGCGTATATTGATTGGTTTGCGCAAAAGTTATAGCGTCTACAGAATACGGGAAAGATTTATGAAATTTTTATTATTTTATTTTTTTGTACTAGTAATGGCGGTGATCTGCGATTTTTAGCGGGATTGCAACATTGCGGCGGACAGATTGGACACTTTTGACACTTTTTTGGGACCATTGACATTTATACAGCGATCAGTGCTATACAAATTCACTGATTACTGTGTAAACATCCCAGGCAGGGAAGGGGTTAACACTAGGGGGCGATCAAGGGGGTTAAGTGTTCCCTGGGAGGTGTTTTTAACTGTGGGGGGGGGGGGGGACTGACAGGAAGTACAGAGAGATCGCTGTTCCTGATCACTAGGAACAGACGATTACTCTGAACTCCCCTGTCAGAACGGGGATCTGTCTGTTTACTTTTGTCCTGGCTCTCCGTGGAGCGATCTTGAGTGGCCAGTATCCACCACGGCCGCCGGCCACGCGCATCAGCTCCCCCACAGCGGGCGCTGTAGCTGTTAAAAGGACCGCAGCTATGTCTTTTCGCGGGAACGAGCCACCATACCACTGTATAATGACAGCGGCTGGTCGGCAAGTGGTTGGTATTATCTATTATTATTTATTTATTTTTAATACATAAATAATACATTAACCCCCAACTCTGAAAATTAACAATGAAACATAGTGTTGCGCTATTGGAGTGATAATATATTGTGAATAATATGTGGTAAATTACCTAATATATCCACATGTACAATAGACAATGACTAATAATAAATCAATATGTGCCGCACATATACCATATATAGATAAATGAAAAATAAGTTAATGTTCTATACTTGTAAACAATTAGTAAACAACGAAAAAAAAGAAAAAAAAAAACATTTTATTATTTTTTTACATTTCTTTTCATTTTGTTTTTCATTTTTTCGTTGTTTACTAATTGTTTACAAGTATAGAACATTAACTTATTTTTCATTCATTCATTTCATTCATTTCATTTCATTGTACATGTGGATATATTAGGTAATTTACCACATATTATTCACAATATATTATCACTCCAACAGCGCAGCACTATGTTTCATTGTTAATTTTCCTTGTGGTTATGTTATGACCTCTCAGTGCTTTGCAGCAGTTATTTAGTTGTAGTTTTTCTCAGCGGGGGAATACTTACATGATAATTTAACCCCTAACTTGACCATAACTCTAACCTCTAACCCCAACCCTACTCTAATCCTAAACCCAACCCCTAACCCTAACAAAAAAAATTAATAAATATATAAATAATAAAGAAAAGATGATGAAAAAGCTAAAAAAAAAAAGCAGAAAAACATAGCAACAAATGATGAAACAGATGATATTATTTTCTATTGGCTATTAAACAAAATGCCAAAGCTCAAAAGGGCTTTAAAAACAAAAAAATTGCCTGAAAATACAACGCTCAGGTGTGTAAGTTACCTGTTCTAAAAAGGCGGAGTCTGCATTCTGCATGTGGATATATAAAAAGTAAATTGTTGGAGGAGAGAGAGAGAGAGAGAGAGAGAGAGAGAGAATGAGAGAGAGAGAGAGAGAGAGAGAGAGAGAGAGAGAGAGAGATGAGTGCAGAGGGATTACAGAGAATGGTGGGAAAAAGAGAAAATATCCAGTGAGCGGCAGTTGTGTGGAGGAAAATGCCTTGTTGAGGTCAGAAGAGAATGGGCAGACTGGTTCCAGATGATAGAAAGACAACAGTAACTGAAATAATCACTCGTTACACCCAAGGTATGCAGAATACCATCTCTGAACGCACAATACATCCAACCTTGAAGCAGATGGACTACAGCAGCAGAAGACCACATCAGGTGCCGCTCCTGTCAGCTAAGAAACTGAGGTTACATTTCACACAGGATCACCAAAATTGGACAATAGAAGATTGGAAAAAACGTTGCCTGGTCTGATGAGTCTGGATTTCAGCTGCGACATTCAGATGGTGGGGTCAGAATTTGGTGCATGGATCCATCCTGCCTTGTATCACCGGTTCAGTCTGGTGGTGGGGGTGTAATGGTGTGGGGGATGGGGTATCACCGGTTCAGGCTGGTGGTGGGGGTGTAATGGTGTGAGGGGGGATATTTTCTTGGCACACTTTGGGCCCCTTAGCACCAATTGAGCATGGTTTACACACCACAACCTATCTGAGTATTGTTGCTGACCATGTCCATCCCTTTATGACCACAGTGTCCCCATCTTCTGATGGCTCCTTCCAGCAGCATAATGCACCATGTCACAAAGCTCCAATCATCTCACTACTGGACAATGAGGTCACTGTACTCCAATGGCCTTCACACTCACCACATCTCATCCAATAGATCACCTTTGGGATGTGGTGGAGCGGGAGATTGGCATCATGGATGTGCAGCTGACAAATCTGCAGCAACTGTGTGATGTTATCATGTCACTATGGAGCAAAATCTCTGAGGAATGTTTCCAACACCTTGTTGTATCTGTGCCACCAAGAATGAAGGCAAAAGGGGGTCCAACCCGGGACTAGCAAGGGGGACCTAATAAAGTGGCTGGTGAGTAATATGTCATAAAGAATGTCCCGTTGACTCCTGGAATATCAGTGTCATTAATCCCAGGAGTCAACGGGCATCTGATAATCACAATGTGCCCTGTGCAGTGTCATTGCTGTGCAGGCGTGAGATCTGGAGGAGATGCATGCTGGGTATCCAGCGGCACAAAATCCAGGAAGTAGTGTATGGGCACCGGCTTCAGGTGCCCACAGATTCAATGGCCACTGCCAGAAATTCTTAACGAGAACTTTGTCTACAGTTTTGGAAAAGAAGAAATGCATTGACATAAAACACAATATCCAGCTTAGATGAAGCGCTTCATAAGAGTCCTGATGATGTTTTTTTTATTTCGGGCAGGAGACTTGTAGCTCCTCCTTAGGAAGCAATTCTTTGATCTCACTTTATCAGTAATATATCACCTGCAATCCTATTGTTTGGTACAGGGAACATCACATTCTCCCATTCTCCAGTTTTTTTTTATAAATCAGCCCCCTGTATATGAACTTGCAGGCTGCGGTAATAAGGAAATGTCATGGGGAGTTTCCCGCACGTGGCGTTCTCAAGTCCCTCTTTAGAATCTCTGATGACCCATATTTCTGGGGGCATTTGATCAAAGCCTCCACAGGCCTAAATTAATTCTTGACTTTAGACGTGTTGTGTAGTGGTGAATGTGGCAGATTTACCCCCCCCCCCTCTCCCCCGTCTTCTGTAGCATTTTCTGACTGCTTTTATAGCTGCTTCACGGCATTCTATTCCATCCAGTGCCACTGCTATAGGGCCCCGAAGCCACGGGGGGAAGGGACCCAGAGGAATACTTGTGCCTCTAAGGGCCCATAATGCTGGCCATACACGATACGAAAAATCGTCCGAACCCATTTTGGAAAAATGAACATTCGGCCGTGAGCGCAAACGATAGTGCCATCATGTAATGACCAATAAATCGTTCAGTGGACATAAATGAATGCATTTTTTGTTCGTTTTTTTTTACATATACCTAGAGCAGACAGTTCGGACGGGAAACACATCAACCTTTCAATTTATCGTTCGTTTGGCAGAAAATGTCCAAACTTGTCCTTCGTTTTTTCCGCTCAAAAACGTTCCAACGATTGTCGATTTTGCGCCCATTAACTGGCCGTAAAAATAACGAACTGTCTAAATGACCGAATTTCGGCTGATTTTTCGCATAGTGTATGGCCAGCATTAGTTTTTCTGTAAAATAATATATTCAGGTTTGATTGTTATTTGCCTCTCACTATGCATAATATATATTAAAGCTGAAGTATTGCTAGACTGCGACATTGCGGCGGACCGATCGGACACTTTTTTGGGAACCAGTGACATTTATACAGCGATCGGAGCTAAAAAATAGCCACTGATTACGGTATAAATGTCACTGGCAGGGAAGAGGTTAACACTAGGGGGGCGATCAGGGGGTTAAGTGTGTTCCCTAGGGAGGTGTTTCTTAGACCCCTTTCACATCGAGGGCGTTTTGCAGGCGCTAAAAAATACCTAAAAATAGCGGCGTTTTACTGCCGGCGCTATGGGCGGCTCAGTGTGAAAGGGGTCTAACTGTAGGGAGGGAGTGCAGTGACTGGAGGAGGAGAGAGATCGCTGTTCCTGATTACTAGGAACATCAGATCTCTCTCTCCTCCCCTGTCAGAACCGGGGATCTGTCTGTCTACATTGACGGATCCCCGTTCTGGCTCTCTGGGGAGCGATCGCGGGTGGCCGGCGGACATCGCGGGCGCCGGGCCAGGCGCATCTGCTCCGGCGTCCCCCTAAAGCTTTTTTAAAGCGGCCGACGTACAATGACGGCGATTCGCAGTACCACTGAGGCGGCTGGTCGGCAAGTAGTTAAGTTTAGTGACATTTTAATGAAGAAAATTGTCATGGCGTTCTCCTCCTGAGCGGATTTCCATTTCACAATACTCACCAGATGAAAGGAGCCCTTTAAAGCCGTATCATCAGCACGTTCCTATGTCAGCATAAAGAATAAATATAGCCGTGCCACCTTCCCCCGGACTATGAGCTGTGTGTTCTGTCACATCCCCCGCCCTGACTGATGTCACTCCCAGAAGGAAATTAATGGTGTGAAAGTGATGTATTATGTGAGGATTAATTATTAATCAGAGACATATTGTTGAACATAACACGCTGTGTCTGAAAGGCCTCACACACACGGGAATCGTTTAAAGCTGAATTCCGGGTGTGGCGATTGTTACATAGTTATGTTGGTCCAGCTTGGAGCGGTGTAAGTATGTATGTGTAATCAGGGCTGCTGATAAGACAGTACAGCCGGCCCTCCTGTAGTGGGCCCGGGCTCCATCCGTTCAAAAGGGGGGCTCAGGCACCTACTGAGAAGGAGGATTGGCTATACGGTTATATTGCAGACACCGATCTTCTTCTGCCTCCCCCCCTGAAGAACGCTGCCAGCTTCTCCTCCGCTCTCCGGCTGCACTGAAGGGGGATTGGTTCTAGCACATGCACCCCTTCCATCTGCTTTCCGGGCCCCCCTGTGTGCCCCCCCTTCCCCCCCACAGTGCTGCCAGCTTCCCTCCTCTCCCGCTGGCAGCTGCTGGGGGCACACGGGAATGTTTCAGGTTGGAGAGCAGGGAAAAGGCCGTAAAATATGTCATTTACTGACCCTTTCCTTTCCTGAATGAACAGAGTGAGCGACCGGTACCAATCACCTCTGTGTCCATTCATCACTAAAGCATAGTAAACGGTGTTCACTATGCTTCAGTTTGTGAATGGCTGGAAGCCTCAGAGCTTTTTCCTATTCATTCATCTGTGCAGCCGAGGTTGCAGAGAAAGGGACTGATAAATCTATGTCCTCAGTCACTTTTGGCCGGTGAGGGGGAGAGGGGCCCTGTCAGGTAGGCTGTATGGGGCCCTGTGATTTCTAACAGCAGTCCTGTGTGCCATAACTGGGGGATCCATCCAGAAGCTGAAAATCACTGTAGTAGGAACCGCTACTACCATGCTACTACAACGTTACTACACCACTACTACAACGCTACTATACTGCTACTACACCGCTACTATACTGCTACTACACCACTACTACACAACTACTATACTGCTACTACACCGCTACTATACTGCTACTACACCACTACTACACTGCTACTACACCACGACTACACCGCTACTATACTGCTACTACACCACTACTATACTGCTACTACACCGCTACTACACCACTACTATACTGCTACTACACCACTACTACACTGCTACTACACCACGACTACACTGCTACTATACTGCTACTACACCACTACTACACTGCTACTACACCACGACTACACCGCTACTATACTGCTACTACACCACTACTATACTGCTACTACACCGCTACTACACCACTACTATACTGCTACTACACCACTACTACACTGCTACTACACCACGACTACACTGCTACTATACTGCTACTACACCACTACTATACTGCTACTACACCACGACTACACCACTACTATACTGCTACTACACCGCTACTATACCGCTACTACACCACTACTATACTGCTACTACACCGCTACTACACAACTACTATACTGCTACTAAACCGATACTATACTGCTACTACACCACTACTACACTGCTACTACACCGCTACTATACTGCTACTACAGTGATCTCCATTAGCCTATAGGTCCAGTGATGAGCGGCTGCCCTGCTGTACTGTGGACACAGGAGGTTGGCCTCTAAGTACAGGAACCACTTTCCATTTCCTCTGTGAATGCAAAGCATTCTCTGATTGGATGAGGTGGAGAGGAGGGGCAGTGACATCTGCAACTTTTCTGAACGCTGGCATCTGATTAGTGTTTTGGACTACAGGGGAAAGTTTCGGGCTGGGTTCACACCGTGTGCGGAGCGGCACGTAGCATAGGGGGTCCAGCGCGTCCCCCGTTCACCGTTTTCAGGTCCGCATTTTTGGCTGAATTCAGACCCAAAACACGCACCGGACTCCTCTGCTGTGCGTTCCGCGGACACCCCTCGGGAGATGATTGAACCGTCTCTATTGAGAGCCGCTCACACTCTCCTGTCGTGCAAATTGGATGCGGGGAAACCCACCCAATAGTGTGAACCCGGCCTTAGGCCTCTTGCAGCTTCTAAAAGCTCAGTACAGCTTTTTTTTTCTTTTTTTTTTTTAACTGAGCTAAAATACATCCCATTCATTGTAATGTGCACAAAGGTGAGTAAACAAGCGCCGTGTATTCTTCTGTAAACAAAAAACATAGAAAAATCTGACTTTTGGTGAGTAATTGACGCCTCATGCGCGCAGATTCGCCCAAATGCCCATTTAACCGCTTGCCGACCAGCCGCCGTCGGCTCTCCTGTACAAATCACCGTAGCTGTACGGAGGTCCATGCATGGGAGATGCCCGCCGGCGATCCGCGATCGCACTGAGGAGAGGCAGAACGGGGATCGGCCAGTGTAAACAAGGGGGTTCCCCGTTCTGCCAGATGCCATGTCAGAGATCTTCTGTTCCCAGTGATCGGCAACAGCGATCTCTGTCATGTCCCTGGTAGCCCATCCCCCCCCCCTACAGTTAGAACACGCAAAGGGAACACATTTAAAGTGTTGTAAGGGTTCATTTTTTAATTTTTTAAATTTAAAATAACAAACATATCATACTTACCTCCACAGTGCAGTGCAG
Organism: Aquarana catesbeiana; assembly: GCF_042186555.1. NCBI lineage: Eukaryota > Metazoa > Chordata > Amphibia > Anura > Ranidae > Aquarana > Aquarana catesbeiana. Next base: position 9,861,125 of record NC_133326.1, on the reverse strand, counting down.
CTCGTTTTGCACAGAGTGGCCCCGAACATCCTCTTCTGGGGTCCCCCGGCGGCTCCTCCCTGCATCATATAACCCCCTAGGAGAAGCGCTCTCCCGGGGGGTTACCTTGCGGGCGCGCTCCCAAGTCCAGCATTTGGCGTCCATAGACACGAATGCCGGATGCCCCCGGAGCCCGTGTCATTGGATGTGATTGACAGCAGCGGGAGCCAATGGCTGCGCTGCTATCAATCTATCCAATCAAGAGTCGGGACTCCGTGCAGAGAGGGACAGTGCGTCTCCGCCGAGGGAAATTCGGGGCTCAGGTAAGTAAAACGGGGGGGGGGGGTCGGTCACTGCTAGGTGTTTTTTCACCTTAATTCATAGGATTCACGAGGGTTTACAACCCCTTTAACCCCTTGATCGCCCCCTAGTGTTAACCCCTTCCCTGCCAGTGTAATTTTTACATTGCTCAGTACATTTTTATAGCACTGATCAATGTAATAATGCCACTGGTCCCCAAAAAGTGTAATTTGGGGTCAGATTTGTCCGCCGCAATGTCACAGTCCCGCTAAAAATCGCAGATCGCCGCCATTACCACAGTAAACACAATAAAAAATAAATAAAAGTCCTTTAATCTATCCCATAGTTTGTAGACGTGTTAACTTTAACTGATGAATAAAGTTTTTTTTTATATATATTTTTTGGATATTTATTATAGCAGAAAGTAAAAAAAATATATATATATTTTTTTCAAAATTGTCGCTTTTTTTTTTTTTTTTTATAGCGCAAAAAATAAAAACCTGCAGAGGTGATCAAATGCCACCAAAAGAAAGCTCCACTTGTGGGGGGAAAAAAGGGATGGCGATTTTATTTGGGCACAGCGTCGCAACGACCGCGCAATTGTCAGTTAAAGCGGCGCAGTGCCGTATCGCGGAAAATGGCCTGGTCATTAAGGGGGGAAATCCTTCTGGGGCTGAAGCGGTTAAATATTGCGAAAGAACGAGAACACGAGAATACATTTTTGCGCACGTGCGCGAATTTTTCGCGATTGCATGTACGCTCAATTACATACAAAATGAAAAGTCTGAAAAAAGTAGACGCTCAAACAGGAGTATCATGTGCATGAGGCCTTATAGTGCTCCATATATATATATATATATATATATATATATATATATATATATATATATATATGGGTCACATTGATCACATTGATTATAGCACAATTGATCCTCCACTGTGCAGCTCATTTTACACAGAGTGGCCCCGAACATCCTCTTCTGGGGCCCCCCGGCGGTTCTCTCGGCTGCTCCCCACATCAGATAACCCCCTAGAAGAAGAAGTGGGGGGGTATCCTGCCGGCACGCTCCCGAGTCCAGCATTTGCGCCCGTAGCCGACGAATGTATGACTCGGCCCCGCCCCCCGCTTCATTGGATTTGATTGACAGCAACAGGAGCCAATGGCTGCGCTGCTATCAGTCTTTCCAATCAAGAGCCCAGAACCCCGGGCAGAGAGACAGCGCGTCCCCGTCGGGTCAAGTTCCAGGGCTCAGGTAAGTAAAACAGGGGGGTCCGGTCACTGCCAGGTGTTTTTTCACCTTAATGCGTAGGATGCATTAACCGCTTGCCGACCAGCCATCTTCCCGCACGATCCCGCGAATCACCGTCATTATACGTCGGCACGATCCCGCGAATCACCGTCATTATACGTCGGCACGATCCCGCGAATCACCGTTATTATACGTCGGCACGATCCCGCGAATCACCGTCATTATACGTCGGCACGATCCCGCGCATCACCGTCATTATACGTCGGCACGATCCCACGAATCACCGTCATTATACATCGCCACGATCCCGCGAATCACCCTCATTATACGTAGGCACGATCCCGCGAATCACCGTCATTATACGTCGGCACGATCCCGCGAATCACCGTCATTATACATCGGCACGATCCCACGAATCACCGTCATTATACGTCGGCACGATCCCGCGCATCACCGTCATTATACATCGGCACGATCCCGCGAATCACCGTCATTATACGTCGGCACGAATCGCGAATCACCGTCATTATACGTCGGCACGATCCCACGAATCACCGTCATTATACGTCGGCACGATCCCACGAATCACCGTCATTATACATCGGCACGATCCCGCGCATCACCGTCATTATACGTCGGCACGATCCCGCGAATCACCGTTATTATACGTCGGCACGATCCCGCGAATCACCGTCATTATATGTCGGCACGATCCCGCGCATTACCCTCATTATACGTCGGCACGATCCCGCGAATCACCGTCATTATACGTCGGCACGATCCCGCGAATCACCGTCAATATACGTCGGCACGATCCCGCGCATCACCGTCATTATACGTCGGCACGATCCCGCGAATCACCGTCATTTTACGTCGGCACGATCCCGCGAATCACCGTCATTATACGTCGGTACGATCCCGCGAATCACCGTCATTATACGTCGGCACGATCCCGCGCATCACCGTCATTATACGTCGGCACGATCCCGTGAATCACCGTCATTATACGTCGGCACGATCCCGCGAATCACCATCATTATACGACGGCACGATCCCGCGAATCACCATCATTATACGTCGGCACGATCCCGCGAATCACCTTCAGTATACGTCGGCACGATCCCGCGAATCACCGTCATTATACGTCGGCACGATCCCGCGAATCACCGTCATTATACGTCGGCACAATCCCGCAAATCACCGTCATTATACGTCGGCACGATCTGTCATCCCCTCTAGTCAGTCCCCTCCCCCCCTACAGTTAGAAACACACATTAGGGAACACAGTTAACCCCTCGAGCGCCCCCCTAGTGTTAACCCCTTCCCTGCCAGTGACATTTTTACAGTAATCAGTGCATTTTTATCACACTGATCGCTGTATAAATGCCAATGGTCCCAAAAATGTGTCAAAAGTGTCCGATGTGTCCGCCATAATGTCGCAGTCCCGGTAAAAATCGCAGATCGCCGTCATTACTAGTAAAAAATGGGGCAGCACAGTGGTGTAGTGGGTAGCACTTTGCCTAGCAGTAAGAAGGGTCGCTGGTTCGAATCCCGACCACGACACTACCTGCCTGGAGTTTGCATGTTCTCCCTGTGCCTGCGTGGGTTTCCTCCGGGTACTCCGGTTTCCTCCCACACTCCAAAGACATGCTGGGAGGTTAATTGGCTCCAGTCTAAATAGTCCCCATTATGTGTATGTGTGAATGTGAGATATGGACCTTAGATTGTAAGCTCCTTGAGGGTATAGGGACTGATGTGAATGTACAATGTATATGTAAAGTGCTGCGTAAATTGACGGCGCTATATAAGTACCGGAAATAAAAATAAATAAAAATGACATAAAACTATTCCCTATTTTGCAGACGCTATAACTTTTGCGCAAACCAATCAATATACGCTTATTGCGATTTTTTTTAACCAAAAATTATGTAGAAGAATACATATCGGCCTAAACTGAGAAAAAAATTTGCTTTTTTTTTTAAAAAAAAAAATGGGGATATTTATTATAGCAAAAAGTACAAAATATTTTTTTTTTTTCAAAATTCTAAATTGTTGGTCTATTTTTTTTGTTTATAGCGCAAAAAATAAAAAAACGCAGAGATGATCAAATACCACCAAAAGAAAGCTCTATTTGTGGGGAAAAAAGGACGTCAATTTTGTTTGGGTACAGCATCGCACGACCGCGCAATTGTCAGTTAAAGCGACGCAGTGCCGTATCGCAAAAAAATGGCCTGGTCATTGAGCAGCCAAATCTTCCGGGGCTGAAGGGGTTAAGGTGAAAAAAAAAAACACGAAGGTTTACAACAATAACCGGCCCCGCCAGTTGTCAAAATACCCCGAACGGTGGCGGCATCAGTGGCGGCCGGTGTTTTTTTTTTTGGTTTGGGGGGGGAGGGGCGGCAAACGATGAGTGAATTTCATTGGGTTGATCGGGAAGCAGCCAACATCTGAGCAGTGTACGGCCAGCTATAGACACGGAAATCCCGTTCTTCTCTGTCCTGCCGGCCGGATGGTACCTGAGCGGTGAGCGCGGTGAAGTCTGGATGTACCGCTCACGTAACGCTCAGAATAATCTCTTGTGCTGCACATTTATTATGCGTAGGATAGAAAAGAGCTGACATATGCAAACTGCGCGGAACGCGGCGGAGCTGTTGCTCATCACATTAAATCGGACCTTTTTCCTTTTTTATAATGTGAGCTGCACTGAGCATGACGATCCGGAATATGATTGATTGCTATGGAAAAAAACGCATTGCTATGGAAAACGCAGACAATTGTACCATCCATTCCCCACCCCCCATGTATATCATGGCGTCCATATTCTGCACAAGGCTTGCTGATATCTTCTTTATAGTAAGATGTTAGGAATAAAGGCCATTTTCCGTTGTCTTTGATTTTCTCCCCCCCTTTCCACACAACCTGCGGATACAGAGCGATCGATATCTCCGTGATTAAATGGCCGCCACTCGTTTGAACATTTGTAACATTGAAAGCTATATTAAAGAGGAACTGCCGTCTGCTCACATAATCTGTAATAAAAACATCTTCGCCATTCTGAAGCTTCCCTCCAGTCACTTTGCATATTATTTTATATATACTGTGATTCTGTACTTTGCCAAATAGGCTGCAGAAATCTCCCTCCGCTGAGTCTGGCTGCAGCCATTATAACTGTGGGCAGCTGAAGCTGCTGTCTGTTCACTTCCTGGATTTACACAGACACACAAGTGTTTCGTCACATATGGTGACCCATCACATTTGGCTACCCGTTGGAGTGCGCATGCGCGACTCCGCCATATGCGTTCCAATAGTTTTTGGACAAAAGAGCACACTAAAACCGGCACGGAAGTGACGTTCCGTCGCCGCCATCTTGCTACACCCCGCACTTCTCCATAGTATACACTGAGAAGGGGGAAAGTGGACATCTTCCTACACCCACCGGAGTCTTGCATTTTACACTTATTTTTAGCAGTAAAGTGAGTTTATCTAGTGAAATACAGGACAATTCCGTCTGACTCGTTAGATATTGAATTTTAAAATCAGCGTCAAGCCTCCTTGTCATAGGTTTGCTAATCTGACAGAAGTTCGCTGCTTTAAAAATTCAACATCTAACCAGTCAGACGGAGTTCTAAGTTCTGCATTTCACTATAGAAACTCAGTTTACTGTTACAAATAAGTGTAAAATGCAAAACTCTGGTGGGAGTAACAAGATGTCCGCTTTCCCCTTCTCAGTGTATCCTTATTATGGAGGAGTGCGGGGTGTAGCAAGATGGCGGCGACGGAACGTCACTTCCGTTACACATTCCGACAGTTCGCCTAATCTGACGAAACAGCAGTGTTGGAGCGCATATGGCGGCGTGGCGCATGCGCACTCCAGCGGGTAGCCAAATGTGATGGGTCGCCATATGTGACGAAACACAGGCACACTTCCAGCTCTGCAGCTCTCATTGGCCCTCTTATGACTCCTCCCCCTCTCTTCCTGGCAAACACTCAGGAGAGAGAGAGAGTGAGAGAGCTGTGTATGATGTCATAGTCCTAGACTAATGAGCAGACAGGAAACAGGAAGTGGGCTGTATAAGGGATTTACTGGCAGAAAAAAAAATGTTTTACTATCCAAAGTTAAAACAACAACAACAAGAGCAGAAGATTTAATAGATGGAAAGATGAGAAAATGACTGAAATTGCACTTTAATAAACTGGAGTTGCTATCTAAATGTTTATTTCTAGAACGGATGTGTGAAAAGTGTTGTTGCCATCGTTTTCTTACTTTTTGATGTAGTGCTACAAATATTTCACTAAGGCCCCTTTTTACACTTGTGCGACTAGTCCTGCGACTTGGAACGATTTGAGAGACATCTGTACGGTTTATGCATAGATGTCTATTGAAATCGCCTCCCCCCCCCTCCCCCACCCAAAGTCGCCGAAAGTACTGCAGGAACTTCTTTTGGAAATCGGTGCGGCAGCGCAAAGTTGGCGTCGCACCGATTTCGGACGGACGGTGCCATTGCCAGAAATAGGCTGGGATTTGGCGTGCGATTTGACGTGTCAAATCACCCCAATGTGAACAGGGGCTAAGGGACATTATTTTACATGGGTTGCAAAGGGGTGGTAAAAACAGGTGGGTGATTTGTTTGTTTTTTCAAATCTTTATAAGCATATAGAAAACACAGTGATACAACAGACTCCAGTACAATTCAAATGGCAGAAGTGAGAAGCGAATCCCAATGAGATGACACCTAGTAGAGCTGCGCGATTCTGGCCAAAATGAGAATCACGATTTTTTTTTGCTTAGAATGAAGATCACGATGCTCGCGGCGTAAAATCTTTCACAATATTCAAAAAAAAAAATTCAACCACCATTTTATTCTCTAGGGTCTCTACTAAACAATATATATATATATATATATAATGTTTGGGGGTTCTAAGTAATTTTCTAGCAAAAAAAAAAAAAGATTTTAACTTTAAACCAACAAATGTCAGAAAAAGGTGGTTAAACTTTCCTCATTTACACACAGAAGATTATTCCTTTGACAAATTGTTACAATGTTTAGACTTAGTTCCACTGCTAAAGAATGTTGTGATACTTGGCAGACTGACGGCTGTCGGCTTCAGCAGAGCAGAGAGAATTCTCTGCATAGAAAGAATCGGGAAATACTTTTGTCAGGATCGCAAAGGGAAAAAAAATCGCGATAGCGTTTCTTGACGATTAATCGTGCAGATCTAACACCCAGGCTGATTTTTAACACTCCCCCTTCCTGACCACCCACCTAAATCCTGATACTGCTGCTGGAAGGTGTAGTACATACGGCGCAGCAAATTTAACTCCGCTTGCAAACTGGGTCAAAGAGACCACGCCACAACCGCCAGCCACTCGCTTGGTTAGCGCGGTTGTGGTGCAATGTATCAATACAAAATCCTTCTTGGGGTTAAAAAAGAAAAAAAAAAAAAAAGTACAATAAAGAAAACCAGGCATTGAAGAGGCAGCGGGGTCACCTCCCTAATGCCTGGTGGCAGCTGCTGCTCAGCGATCCACCTTGGGCGGTTTCTCAGATGGCGCCCATGGGAGAGAACCTTGATATATCCATATACTACAACCTCAGATTCCCTGTGCTGTCCACTGACCCCCCCGACTGGCTATCTGGACAGAAGGACTGCAGGAAGGACTGGTACCTCTGAAAGACACCCCTGGCTCAGAGCTGAATGTAAACAAAGGGGGGGGGTAGTGTTGATGTCATTACCCAAATACTGTATGTCTATGAATATATTTGGGAGATGAGTTGAGTCATGGGGGAGGCAGACCTGCCGTGTTAACTAGTCCCCATATCCGCAGCACTGGTGGGCAGGACCTGATAGGGTAACTGAGAGACTAGTTCCCCATCAGGTCCACCTTACATTTGATTAGCAGTACGCAGAGTCGAAAGCCTCTATTCGACTGCATAGCGGCTGTGAAATCTGCACGTTATTGTGCGATGTCAATCGAGAGCAAGGGGGACTTGATGAGGAAGCTAGTCTATCAGTTTTCCATCAGACTCTGCTCACCTCCCAGGGCTCGACAAATTCCCGGTCACCATGGCGACTAGAAATTGCATCCTGGCGCCTGGGCTTTTGTCAGCCGTCCGCAATCGCCTCCCATTTGCAGACAACGCTATAGCTGAAAGACGCCTACAGTGCGGTCATCCAGTTCTGAACCCTGACCCCCCCCCCCCCCTGCGCACACCCCCAGGACGTGCATTAGGCGCGCTCTGTGATCGATGTGTCCTATTGGCACTGTCACAGCGTGAGGAAAGGAAAGCCGATAACTGGCTATCCTGTGACAGGGGACATTCACATTGATAATCAGGGTACTGATCATCAGTGCAGCCCCATCAGTGTCCATCAGTGCAGCATATAAGTGCTCATCAGTGCCACCTTATTAGTGCTGCCTCATCAGTGCAGCCTCATAAGTGCCCATCAATGAAGCCTCATAAGTGCCCATCAATGCAGCCTCATAAGTGCCCATCGGTGCAGCCTCATAAGTGCCCATCAATGCAACCTCTTAAGTGCCCATCAGTGCAGCCTCATAAGTGCCCATCAATGCGGCCTCATAAGTGCTCATCAATGCAGCCTCATAAGTGCCCATCAATGCAACCTCATAAGTGCTCATCAATGCAGCCTCATAAGTGCCCATCAATGCAGCCTCATAAGTGCCCATCAATGTCGCCTCATAAGTGCTCATCAGTGTAGCCTCATAAGTGCTCATCAGTGCAGCCTCATAAGTGCCCATCAATGTAGCCTCATAAGTGCCCATCAGTGCAGCCTCATAAGTGCCCATCAATGCAGCCTCATAAGTGCCCATCGGTGCAGCCTCATAAGTGCCCATCAATGCAACCTCTTAAGTGCCCATCAGTGCAGCCTCATAAGTGCCCATCAATGAAGCCTCGTAAGTGCTCATCAATGCCGCCTCATAAGTGCCCATCAGTGCAGCCTCATAAGTGCCCATCAATGCAGCCTCATAAGTGCTCATCAGTGTAGCCTCATAAGTGCTCATCAATGCAGCCTCATAAGTGCCCATCAATGCAGCCTCATAAGTGCCCATCAATGAAGCCTCGTAAGTGCTCATCAATGCCGCCTCATAAGTGCCCATCAGTGCAGCCTCATAAGTGCCCATCAATGCAGCCTCATAAGTGCTCATCAGTGCAGCCTCATAAGTGCTCATCAATGCAGCCTTATAAGTGCTCATCAATGCAGCCTCATAAGTGCTCATCAATGCAGCCTCATAAGTGCCCATCAAGTGCAGCCTCATGAATTCCCATCAGTGCAGCCTCATAAGTGCAGCCTTATCACCGCACATCAGTGAAGAAGAAAAATTACTTATTTGCAAAATATTATAACAGAAATTAAGCAAAAGGCTTTCTTTCCCCCCAATTTTTGGTCTTTTTTCCATTTATTTAGCAAAAAATAAAAACCCCAGTGGTGATTAAATACCACCAAAAGAACGCTCTATTTGTGTGAAAAAAATGATAAAAATTTCATATGGGTACAGTGTAGCATGACCGCGCAGTTGTCATTCAAAGTGTGACAGCTCTGAAAGCTGAAAATTGGCCTCGGCAGGAAGGGGGTGAGAGTGCCTGGTAGGCAAGTGGTTAAGAAAAACTGGCTCCCAACTTTTTTAGGTGGCTCCTAGATTCAAAGCAAATTTATCAAGGCCCGGCCTCACCCCACTTCAAAACTCCTTGGCCGTGCTCCTGTGTCAGACGTAATGGTCAGGGAGGGATCAGATTGAGGAAAGAGTGTCCAATATGGTCCTCAGTGCCCGTCTCCAACAAATTCCTGTACCGGTTTCTGACAATTTCATGAATCTGGTGTAAAGACTGACAATTTTGGGGCAGAGGCCCGATGGCATTCTAAAGGGTCTATGACACCCCCCCCCCCCTCCCGGTGTGTCTTTTTGCAGCAATAGGTTTTGTTTGCAGCTCACATATGCACAGGTGATGTGTCCCAATAAAGCTACCCATGTGGATGCTATCAACTATGGTCTGCTGGTGGGGCTTGGGGACAGTTTGGGGAGGCTCTAGGATATATGTTGCTCCTTAATTTACCCCACAAGCAGCTATTTCCTCATATAGTACACTTGTATGTGATATTCCCAGATGAATGTCTGTTTTCTACCTAATGGAATGGTGGTCATGGGGGGAGAGTGTGCAGGTTGTACGGATAATAAGGAAAGAGCCCGGAATTCTATTAACAGCAGCGGGAGGGAATCTAGAGCTGGAACAGGCTGCACTGGCAGATAGAGACTCAACTAAAGCAGAGCTCGGGGAATAAAGAAATTAAATGACTTGATGAGAAATCTGTGTTCTCTTTCATCAGACTCCTTTCTTTCTGTGCGGTGTCTCTGGGGGTATGTGCTAAAGCAAATGCTATTTTAAATGGTAAATATACACCAGAAAAGAAGACATAGAAGGCTTGCAGAGGCTGAGTAAAGCTCTGATCGTTATCATACCTAAAACAGCTCATTACAGCTAATAGCTAATAATATATTGGGCATGATCCTCGGATGAGGACAACCAGGACATTCATACAGAAGATGAAAATTTGGTGAAGGTGACTTTGCTGAATGAAATGATGTGGGGAATTTGGGCAGTCTGGTATTATGGGTGAAGAGCTATGATTTTAGTCATGGCCTATGGTTCCCAGTGAAGAACTATGATACCAATCATGGCCTGTGGTTCCCAGTGAAGAATTATGACCCCATGTGTGGCCTATGGTTCATAGTGAAGAACTGCGCCCATGGTTTCCAATGAAGCACTATGGCCCCAACCATGACCTGTGGTTCCCTGTGAAGATCTTTGACTGTAATCGTGGCCTATGGTTCCCAGTGAAGAACTATGACTCCAATCAGGGCCTATGTCCTAGTGAAGAACTGGGACTCCAATCATAACCTCTGGTTCCCAGTGAGAAACTATAACTCCAATCATGGCCCAAGGTTCCCAGCGAAGAACTGACTCCAATCATGGCCTATGATTCCCAATGAAGAACTATGACCCCAATCACAACCTGTGGTTCCCAGTAAAGAACTACGACCCCAATCATAGCCTGTGGTTCCCAGTAAAGAACTATGGCCCCAGTCACAGCCTGTGGTTCCCAGTGAAGACATATGGCCCCAATCACGTCTTATGGTTCCCAGTGAAGAACTATGACCTCAATCATGTCCTATGGTTCCCACTGAAGAATTATGGTCCGAATCGTGGCCTATGGTTCCCAATGAAGAACTATAACATCAATTATGGCCTATGGTTCCCAATGAAGAACTATAACATCAATTATGGCCTATGGTTCCCAGAGAAGAAATATGACTCCATTTATGGCCTATGGTTCCCAGTGAAGAATTATAACCTCAATCATGGGCTATGGTCCCCAGTGAAGAACTATGACCCCAATCACAGACTATGGTTCCCAGTGAAGAACTATGACCTCAATCATGTCCTTTGGTTCCCACTAAAGAACTATGATCCCAATCATGTCTAATGGTTCACAATGAAGAACTATAACCCTAATTATGGCCTATGGTTCCCAGAGAAGAAATATGACTTCATTCATGGCCCATGGTTCCCAGTGAAGAACTGTGACCCCAATCATGCCTATGGTTCCCAGTGAAGAACTGTGACCCCAATCATAGCCTATGGTTCCCAGTGAAGAACTGTGACCCCAATCATGGCCTATGGTTCCCAGTGAAGCACTATGACCTCAATCATTACCTATGGTTCCCAGAGAAGAACTGTGACCCCAATCATGGCCTATGGTTCCCAGTGAAGAATTATAACCTCAATCATGCCCTATGGTCCCCACTGAAGAACTATGACCCCAATTACAGCCTATGGTTGCCAGTGAACAACTATGACCCGAATCACGGCCTGTGGTTCCCAGTGAAGAACTATAACCTCAATCATGTCCTATGGTTTCCACTGAAGAACTATGACCTCAATCATATCCTTTGGTTCCCACTGAAGAACTATGATCCCAATCATGTCCAATGCTTCCCAAGAAATATGACTCCATTCATGGCCTATGGTTCCCAGTGAAGAACTGTGACCCCCAATCACAGCCTATGGTTCCCAGTGAATAACTATGACCTCAATCATGACAAGGGAGCTAGAGAGCAGGAGGTCTTGGGAGGAATGAAGAGAGCGGTTTGGTTGATATTTTGAGACCAGGTTAGTGATGTAGTTGGAGACAGAGTTGTGGATGGCTTTCTAAGTTGTTAGTACTTTGAATTTTATTTGTTGGGTGAGCGGAAGCCAGTGTAGGGATTGGCGGAGAGGGGTGGCAGACACTGAGCGGTTGGTAAGGTGGATGAGTCTGGCGGCAGAATTCATGATGGATTGAAGGGGGGACTATAACCTCCTATAACCCCCATAGTATATAGGGTTATATATTTGTAGCTGCTGACTTTAAATTTTTTGGGGCAGGAGGGAATGAAGATCCTCTGCAAGATTATGAAATCTCATCTTCCATTCTTTTCTTAAATATATAAATAAAATGTCACCCCTGGAGGAATTCTGTACTAATAATTTTTCATTTTTACTGAGATAATGATCCATCTTGCCCCAGCATCACGCATGGCCAGCCTTACCCCTTCATCTGTCAAGGAACTAAAATGATTGAGTTCGGTGACACCTATCACGCCATAGCTCTCCACATTAACTGCTTAGCAACCATCCTATAGCAGTTTTACTGCTACAGGGCGGCAGCTGTGCGCAGGATAAATATACAGTATCTCACAAAAGTGAAGCAGAGCATGATCCCCTCCCTTCAGAGACTGGGCCGCAGGGCAGTATTCCAACATGATAACCACCCCAAACACACCTCCAAGACCACCACTGCCTTGCTAAAGAATCTGAGGGTAAAGGTGATGGACTGGCCAAGCATGTCTCCAGACCTAAACCCTATTGATCATCTGTGGGACATCCTCAAACGGAAGGTGGAGGAGCGCAAGGTCTCTAACATCCACCAGCTCCGTGATGTCATAATGGAGGAGGGGAAGAGGACTCCAGTGGCAACCTGTGAAGCTCTGGTGACCTCCATGCCCAAGAGGGTTAAGGCAGTGCTGGAAAATAATGGCGGCCACACAAAATATTAACACTTTGGGCCCAATTTGGACATTTTCACTTAGGGGTGTACTGACTTTTGTTGCCAGCGGTTTAGACATTAATGGCTGTGTGTTGAGTTATTTTGAGGGGACAGCAAATTTACACTGTTATACAAGCTGTACACTCACTACTTTACATTGTAGACAAGTGTCATTTCTTCAGTGTTGTCACATGAAAAGATAGAAGAAAAGATTTACAAAAATGTGAGGGGTGTACTTACTTTTGTGAGATACTATATATATATACGTGATCCTACAAGTCCGGGTAGGGTGCGCAAATGTGCTCCGCTTGATTTCTGCCAGCACCCGCTGATCGTCAGCCAGAGAGACAGAACTGCCATCTGCCTACCGTATGTAAACAAGGCAGATCGCTGTTCTGTCAGAGGGTAAGGGATGGAATTTGTGCCCCTGCAAAGCAGGAAATAAATTCCATGTCTTCCCCTAGTAAAAGCACCTCACACAGTACAGTAAAACACTGGCTAGGCACACAGTTAACCCTTTGATCACCCCTGATGTTAACCCCTTCCCAACCAGTGTCATTAGTACAGTGACAGTGCATATTTTTAGCACCGATCGCTGCATAAGTGTCACTGGTCCCCAAAAAGTGTAAAGTTGGTGTCAGAATATCCGCCACAATATCGCAAATCCGCAAGAAGTTGCTGATCGCCACCATTACTAGTAAAAAAAAATCAATAAAAATAGTCCATAGTTTGTAGACGTTATAACTTTTGCGCAAACCAATCAATATACGCTTATTGGGATTTATTTTAATACATTGATGAAGAAATTAGATTTTTTTTTCAATTTTATTTAATTGGATATGTTCTATAGCAGAAAGTTGTGGGTTTTTTTTTCTTCAAAATCGTCGCTCTTTTTTTGTTTATAGCGCAAAAATTAAAAACCCCAGAGGTGATCAAATACCACCAAAAGAAAGCTCTATTTGTGGGAAAAAGAGGACATCAATTTTGTTTGGGTACAGCGTCGCACGACCGCGCAATTATCAGTTAACCTTCTCGCGCCAGCCGTCATATGACATCCTCCCGTGCATGAGCTGCCTGCACGCCTCCTGCGGGGCGCATGTGGCGCGCTCTGTGATCACGCAGTCAGTGAGACTCGGCTGATCACAGATCGGAGTAAGGGGGCAATCCCGACCCCTTACCACGTGATCAGCTGTCAGCCAATGACAGCTGATCACGTGATGTAAACAAAAGATCGGTAATCGGCTTTTTTCTGCTCGCGCTGACAGCGTGAGCAGAAAAAAAAAAAGCTGATCACCGGCTTTTTGTCAGAGGGACAGCGGTCCCGAGGAGGGTGAGACATCACCCAAGTATCTGTGCCCACCAGTGCCACCTTCCAGTGCATGGCAATGCCACCAACCAGTGCCCACCAGTACCACCTACCAGTGCCCCCCTGTGCCACTTATCAATGCCCATCAGTGCTGCTAATCAGTGCCCATCAGTGCCACCTATCAGTGCTGCCTATCAGTGCCACCTATCAGTGCTGCCTATCAGTGTCACCTAGCAGTGCCCATCAGTGCCACCTATCAGTGCCGCCTATCAATGCCCTTCAGTGCCGCCCATCAGTGTCACCCATCTGAGCCACCTTTTCAGTGCCCATCAGTGCCCACCAGTGCCGCCTCATCAGTGCCCACCAGTGCCACCTATCAGTGTCCATCAGTGCTGCCTATCAGTGCCCATTAGTGCTGCCCATCAGTGCTGCATATCAGTGCCGCCTATCAGTGCTCATCAAGTCTACATACTAGCGCCTCCTCTTTAGTGCCCATCAGTGCCACCTTGTCAGTGCCACCTTATCAGTACCCGCCTCATCAGTGCCCATCAGTGCCGCCTCATCAGTGCCCATCAGGGAAGGAGTAAACAAAATTTTATAACAGAAACGAAGAAAAACTTTTTTTTCCCATAAATTTTGGACTTTTTTAGTTTGTTTAGCAAAAAATAAAACCCCCCAGAGGTGATCAAATACCACCAAAAGAAAGCTCTATTTGTGGAAAATAAATGATAAAAATTTCATATGTGCACAGTGTAGCATGACCGCGCAATTGTCATTCAAAGAGTGACAGCGCTGAAAGCTGAAAATTGTCCTGGGGGCAGGAAGGGGGTTTAAGTGCCTGATAAGCAAGTGGTTAAAGTAACGCAGTGCCATATCGCAAGACATGGCCTGGTCAGGAAAGGGGGGGTAAATGTTCCGGAGGGCAAGCGGTTAAATGGCCTTTGCGTGGAATATGGCCGCGGCCGATGATAAAACAATGCTGGGGATGCCTGCCACCTTTTCTACTTATAGATCTCAGGGCCGTCAATACATAGAGAGGTGCAGGCTGTACTGGAGATCGTTCGATGCCGTCATCTCCCCGGGAAGAGATTATAAGCCATTCAAGCACACAATAAGATCAGAGCGCTCAATTTAACCAAAAGCCCGCAGGATCAGAGCTCAGACTGACAGCGAAGAGAGAGAGGCCGGGGCGAGGGCTGATTCCACCCCGAGGTTTATACGGCGTGTTTATGAAGTGGTTTTCATTCTCATTTGTATTGTACATCACTTTGTATCATCACGTTGCTCTCATCCGCCTCTCCTAGCAGGTGTCATTTTATTAACCACTTCCTGTCCGGGGGCAATTTTTTTTTTTTTTTCATTTTTCACACACAAATCAGCATTTTTTGCTAGAAAATTACGGAAAGAAAAAACAGAACAATTTTAGAAAAGCAGATGCCCTGAAGAATAAAATGCTGGTAGTTGCATCCTTTTTTTTTATGTCACACGATACTTGTGCAGCCATTAATCAAAAGCAAATCTCCAGGAAAAAATACATTAAAATAAATGTAGTGCGCACAAAACACACATAACTCGGGTCTACGAGCTCCTACAGAGATCAAGGGCCACATCGGCAGCATTTGTCATTACCATGTTTTGTCTTCCTTGTGTGTCCTTATTGGTAGCCTCCAAACTGCAGCCCTTTGCGTGCTTTTATCTTTTATCCCCCCCCCCCCAACACCATCAGTGGTGTCAGTGGATGGAATAGTGCCCCATTATTGGCATCAGTGGGAGGAATAGTGTCCCATCATTGGTATCAGTGGGATGAATAGTGCCCCATCATTGGTATCAGTGGGAGGAATAGTGTCCCATCATTGGTGTCAGTGGGAGGAATAGTGTCCCATCATTGGTATCAGTGGGATGAATAGTGTCCCATCATTGGTGTCAGTGGGAGGAATAGTGTCCCATCATTGGTATCAGTGGGAAGAATAGTGTCCCATCATTGGTATCAGTGGGAGGAATAGTGCCCCATTATTGGTATCAGTGGGAGGAATAGTGCCCCATCATTGGTGTCAGTGGGAGGAATAGTGTCCCATCATTGGAGTCAGTGGGAGGAATAGTGTCCCATCATTGGTATCAGTGGGAGGAATAGTGTCCCATCATTGAGGAATAGTGTCCCATTATTGGTGTCAGTGGGAGGAATAGTGTCCCATCATTGGAGTCAGTGGGAGGAATAGTGTCCCATCATTGGTATCAGTGGGAGGAATAGTGTCCCATCATTGGTGTCAGTGGGAGGAATAGTGTCCCATTATTGGCATCAGTGGGAGGAATAGTGCCCCATCATTGGTGTCAGTGGGAGGAATAGTGTCCCATAATTGGTATCAGTGGGAGGAATAGTGTCCCATCATTGGTATCAGTGGGAGGAATAGTGTTCCATCATTGGTGTCAGTGGGAGGATAGTGTCCCATCATTGGTATCAGTGGGAGGAATAGTGTCCCATCATTGGTATCA